>NC_057800.1:17827524-18127524 GCF_018294505.1 Triticum aestivum
TGGTGCCACCAACCGGGACCATAGGCCTCTGCTTCCCGCCCTTTCGGCTGCTGAAAAGAGACCTATGGTCCCGGTTGGTGGCACCAACCGGGACCAAAGGGTGGCATTGGTCATGGTTCGTGCCACGAACCGGGACCATTGCTCTGGGTATATAAGGTAGCACTTGTGAAAATTTCGTCAACCCCTCCCATTCGCCCTCGACGCCCCCAGGCCGTTCGTCGTCGTCGTCGCCGCCCCGAGCCCGTCGTCGCCCGCTCCCCGTCGCCGTCGCCCCGCGCCGCCGCAGGCTTTGTCCCCGTCGTTGCTTGCGCCGTCGCCGGCCTCCTCCTCGTCGCTGCGTGCGCCATCTCCGGCCCCCTTCCCGTCGCCCCGTGCCGCGTCGCCGGCCTCCTCCCCGTCGTGCCCCCAGTGAGCTCCCCCCTTCCCATCGATCCCTGTCGCTCTGACCATCACCGCCGCCGCCGCTGCTCTCTGTATGTGTATGTATATGCTCATATGTATTTGGATTTGGCTATGTATGTATGTATATGCTCATATGTATGTATGTATGTATGTATATGCTCTCTGTATATGGATTTGGCTATGTATATGCTCTCTGTATATGCTCATATGTATGTATGTTCATATAGCATTTTTTCTATATATGAATTATTTTTTTGTTCATGGATATATGCTAAAGAAAACGAGGGAGGTGATAGATGATGATGAGGGGTCGAGAGTGGGACGAGAGGTCGAGAGGTGTCGAGGGGAGAAAAAAATGTTATCAGGGATGAGGGTCGTCGAGGGGTCGAGAGAGGGACGAGGAGTCGAGAGGGGTCGAGAGGGGTACGAACCGGGACCAATACTCTGTGTATATAAGCAGGACTTAGAAAGAAGAAGAGGAGAGGAAGAAGAGGAGAAATAAATAAGAAGAAGAAAAAAGAAGAAAAAGAAGAGGAGAAGAAGAAAGGAATAGTGGAGAAGAAGAGAAAATAGAATATATTCTATTTTTTCTTCTTCTCCACTATTCCTTTCTTCTTCTCCTCTTTTTCTTCTTCTTTTTTCTTCGATCTTCTCCTCTAGCTATTCCTTTCTTCTTCTCCTCTTTCTTCTTCTTCTTCTTCTTCTTCTTCTTAATTTTTATCGGGAACGAGGGTGTCGAGGATCGCCAAGGGGTCGAGGGTCGGGAACTAGGGTAGAGGGTCGAGGGTCGTTAAGTGGTCAAGGGTCGAGGGTTCGAGGGTTCTATAGGGTCGAGGGTCAAGGGTTCCAGGGTCGTCTATGGGTCGAGGGTTCCAGGGCCGTCGAGGGTTCGAGGGGTCGAGGATCGCCGAGGGGTCGAGAGAGGTTTCCTAGTGTCAAAGTATTGAAGAAATCCATGGCTTCATCATTAGCCGGAAGTAACCAGGGCATGACGAAGTCCTCCAAAATTATTTTGGAATGGTGTCCCGGATAGGATAATTTGCCTTTTTGTATGAATTTCAGCAAAGGCCTTCCAAATAACGATATTTGGAAAGTTCTTGCTGAACTTTGTACCAAAAAGCGAATTATCCTATCTAGGACTCCGTTCCAAAATAACTTTGGAGAGCTTCGTACCATCATGCACATGTTACTTTCGCCTAATGATGAAGACATGGTTTTGTTGAATCCTTTGACACTAGGCAACCTCCCGACCCCTCGGCGATGCTCTCGAACATGAGAGGAAGAAGAGGATAAAAAAAGAAGAGGAAGAAGAAAAAAGAGAGGAGAAGAATCCTCTTTTTTTTTCTTCTTCTTCCTCTTTTTTTATCGCGAACGAGGGTCGTTGAGGGACATAGATGTAGTGTCATCGTTGTCGATATATACCCCTCCCGATAGCTTCAACACGTGGGGGGGGGGTCGATATTACCCCCTCCTTGAAGCGTTCTCGAGGCCACCCCAAACCCTTGAAGCATTGTCGAGGCCACCCCAAACCCTAGAGAAGCAGCGTCGAGGCCACTAATTAATATATATGATTCCTTACTATGATTAGGTAGCTAGTTCTACGTTTGCCACTAATATATCCATCTGTCATGTTTGAATAATAATTGCCGTGTTGTAAATATTTGTAGAAACTATGGACACCGCCCGAGACGAAGCAAAAGAAGCGCTATTGAGGGACATAATCACAGAAGGAAGTGATGCCGTCTCGTTGTTTCTCAATGACACCGATGGTCTGGAAGGAGAGGGTGAAGAAGCTGGCTACGGTGACCTAATGCCGGTGCAAGAAGAAGAACATGAGGACGGCTCCGGTGACCCAATGCCGGTGCAAGAAGGAGACCGTGATGACGGCTCCGGTGACCGAACCGAGTCCGGCCAGGTATATATATTAGTTAAGCCTGTGCTGACTAGCTGATTGATGCATTCATTGTTTTGGTATGTACACATATTAATTAAGTCTTTGTTCTTTTTTCTAGCCCTCCGGATCGAGCACAACTTCGGTAAAGAGACGAGGCCCGAAGAAAAAGTTGAGCTCGGATGAAAGGTTTGAGATCATAGCAATCGCGCCCGACGGCCAACCGATTGAACCCATCCGAACAAAGAACGCATTTGTTGCTCAGTGCGGGGTTCTGGTTAGGGACAAGATCCCGATAAGCATCCAGCAATGGTTTAAGCCGGGTATAGAAGACCCTGAGGTGTCTTATGTCAATGATATGCAAAAAATGATCTTTGGACTAAGCTGAAGTCAAATTTCACCCTACCGCCAGAGGATAATCCAGAGAACCCAGTTAAAGAGTAATTAATCAAGTCTTTTGCTCTTAAGAGGATGGCAAAACTATTCAGGAGGTGGAAGAAAGAGCTGAATAAGTTTGTCGAAAATAATGAGACACCAGAATTCAAGGGCAGATATGAGAAGATCAGAGATCACTGGCCCGCATTTGTGGCCCACAAGACATCGAAAAAGAGTAAGAAGATGTTGGCGACAAACAAGAAAAATGCTGCGAAGAAGAAGCTTCACCATCTTACGGGGTCAGGTGGCTACCTCGTAGCCCGGCCTAAGTGGGCCAAGACTAAGAATGATCTGGTTGATAAAGGGATCAAACCAGAGACAATTAATTGGCCAAACCGTTGCCGGACTTGGTTCTTCGGGGCTGGCGGAACCTTGGACCCTGTAACAGGGAAGTGCATTTGGACGAACGATCAAATGGACATACCAATCAGGAAGCTTAAGCAGTATATCGAAGCAGCGCAGGAAGGGACGTTCTTTCCAGACAGAGAGAACGACGAGCTCACAATGGCCCTCGGGAATCCTGAGCACCCTGGACGGACACGAGGCACGCCAGGCTCCATTTCGTGGAAGGTTGGGTTTCCGGACGCAGGCGGTTACAAATCCCATGAGAGAAGGAAAAAAGTGCAGCAGACCCAAATGCAGGCGCTGCAAGCAAGGGTAGAGGCGATAGAGGAACGAGAAGCAAATCGCAGCAAACGTACTGCCGAAGCTTCCCCCGAAGCTACCCCGCCATCTCAGCTCAGAAGCAGCGTGGCTTCCACCGAGCTGCTTCAGCCGGAGCATGCCTTGACGGCTCCTGCCAGCTATCCCGTGGATGCTATCACGGAGTCTCAAAATTGCCACCTTATGACGCAATGGATGAATTTGAAGGTCAAGGCGGCTGTTGGCTCTGTTTATCCTACTGAACCCGGCGCAACTTTTCACTGCTGGCCGATTCCAGAAGGATATGCTAGGGTGATGGTGGATGAAATAACGGAGGGATTTGAGGACCTCCAGCTTGACCACCCTACCGGTGAAGGGGAGACTCGGCTGGGGTCTGCTCTGAAGACTCCATGCCTATGGCGGAAGGAGCTCATCAACCTTCCGAACTGGACGCCTCCGCCTCCTCCTCCTCCTCCGGCGAGTCAGGGCACTCCGCCTTCTCCACCGCCTCCTCCTCCGGCGAGTGACGATCAGGGCCCTCGGCCGGCTCCTTCTCCGGCGCGTGGCGGCACTGCGCCTCCTTCTCCGCCTGCGCAGGCACGCCCGAGCAGCCAGCCTCCCCCTTCTCCGCTTCGTCAGCAAGGGCGAAAGAGATCCGCCGCCGCTCCGGCAGCTGCTCCGGCGCGTTGTAGTCCTTCTCCTCCGCCTCTTAAGAAACTAAAGAAGATAACCGCTCCGTCTGCTCGGCCGGCGTCTAGCAGTACAACCAGAGGCGGGAGGACATACAGATTCGGTCCTTCTCTGAAGAGTCCACAGAAGTTACCATACGAGAGGACCCCGGAGGAGAACGCGAAGATCGCGCGAACCGAAGTGGATGACTGGTTTAAAGGGTTGAAAGCAAAGAGATATCCACCTCCGGAGGAGAAGGTAGATCCGGTGAAAGTGAAGCGCACTCTGGCTGCCTTGGCAAAACCACCCAAGTCTCCGCCGAAAGGCAACTATGAGCGCATTATTGCAAAGACATGGGCCGAAGCGGAGCGGTCGGGAAGTACAGTCAGTGATCAAAGGCTGAAAGAATGACGAGCAGCTGGGAAACAAATTGCCCAGCTCGGCGAACAAGCGAAGCAATCATGCCCCCCGCTCAAGGTGCCTAGCGACATCGTCGATCCGAGGAGGTGGCCGGTTTTTGCAATGTTGACGATTACCTGCCCGACGATGTACATTATGATCCCATGGAGGTGCAGATACACAGATACGAGTACGGGAAGCCTCTCATCAAAGATGAAAAATCTTTAACAACGATGATGCGAAGATTACATGATTGGTACTTGAAAATCTGCAGAGAGTCTGGGGGGAGGAGTACTTTGTATGCGAGAGTTAAACCGGAGCATGACCTCGTTGGAATTGAACTGTTGCCTATTCCATTTGAGGAGTTCTATCAGTTTTTCAATCAATTGGCCCTCGATAAAACAACGGTCACCTGCTACTGTCTGTAAATACTACTACTTCTGTCATTAAGTCTCTCTATATAGCTCATCTCTTTCATTGCATGTATTTATAATTATCCTCACTATATTATGCAGATTGAAGATCGCCGAATTGAAGAAAAGACAAATCGGTGATATTGGGTTCGTTAACACATATCTCATAGATGCAACTGAGGTTGAACATCGTCCGGAAGATACCGAGGCCAACTTGCTACGATCATTCAAAAAAATGAAAACAAAGATATAATACTCTTTCCTTACAACTTCAAGTGAGTGTTACTGTCTTGTGCATATTCGGTTTCCCTTATATATTAGTCCAGGTTATAGTAATGTAATTGATGAGTTATGCATGCGTGCGCAGGTACCACTATATTCTCCTAGAGATTAGGATTGAGCGGGGAGTAGTAACTGTCTTGGACTCTAAACGAAAAGATCCCCAGGAGTATGCGGACATGACTGCAATCCTCAAGAAGTAAGTTAAATCGATCATTATCCACCATATCAGCAACTTTGTTCATTTCCTGATATCAAGTAATTGTTTTCTTTGTTCGGCAGGGTTTGGAGAAAATTCACCAGAAAAGTTTCGGGACTACCGAAGGAGCTGGAATTTAGACACCCGAAAGTAAGTACTATAGTAGCATGTTCCGCGCATCTCCTAGTGATTCAAGTGCTAGTTTCATCAATACCATTTAGCATTCTTGCTTATCAGTTTGATTGACCTCTATTTCTTGTAAAGTGGTTGTGGCAGGAACAAGAGAATGATTTCTGTGGATACTACGTCTGCGAGTCCATCCGCCACACGACCTTTGAGCGGGGCGGGTACTCTGACGAACAATATGAAGTACGTAAATAACAACATTCACAATTTTATTTTATTACCATCATCTGTGTTGAGTTTGTTGGAAATATGCCCTAGAGGAAATAATAAATTAGTTATTATTATATTTCCTTGTTCATGATAATCGTTTATTATCCATGCTAGAATTGTATTGATAGGAAACTCAGATACATGTGTGGATACATAGACAACACCATGTCCCTAGTAAGCCTCTAGTTGACTAGCTCGTTGATCAATAGATGGTTACGGTTTCCTGACCATGGACATTGGATGTCATTGATAACGGGATCACATCATTAGGAGAATGATGTGATGGACAAAGACCCAATCCTAAGCCTAGCACAAGATCGTGTAGTTCGCATGCTAAAGCTTTTCTAATGTCAAGTATCATTTCCTTAGACCATGAGATTGTGCAACTCCCGGATACCGTAGGAGTGCTTTGGGTGTGCCAAACGTCACAACGTAACTGGGTGGCTATAAAGGTACACTACAGGTATCTCCGAAAGTGTCTGTTGGGTTGGCACGAATCGAGACTGGGATTTGTCACTCCGTGTAAACGGAGAGGTATCTTTGGGCCCACTCGGTAGGACATGATCATAATGTGCACAATGTGATCAAGGAGTTGATCACGGGATAATGTGTTACGAAACGAGTAAAGAGACTTGTCGGTAACGAGATTGAACAAGGTATCGGGATACCGACGATCGAATCTCGGGCAAGTATCGTACCGCTAGACAAAGGGAATTGTATACGGGATTGATTAAGTCCTTGACATCGTGGTTCATCCGATGAGATCATCGTGGAACATGTGGGAGCCAACATGGGTATCCAGATCCCGTTGTTGGTTATTGACCGGAGAGTCATCTCGGTCATGTCTGCATGTCTCCCGAACCCGTAGGGTCTACACACTTAAGGTTCGATGACGCTAGGGTTATAAAGGAAGTTTGTATGTGGTTACCGAATGTTGTTCGGAGTCCCGGATGAGATCCCGGACGTCACGAGGAGTTCCGGAATGGTCCGGAGGTAAAGATTTATATATGGGAAGTCCTATTTTGGCCACCGGAAAATGTTCGGGATTTTTCGGTATTGTACCGGGAAGGTTCTAGAAGGTTCCGGAGTGGGGCCCACCTGCATGGGGGGACCCACATGGACGTGGGTAGTGGGGGCAAGGCCCCACACCCCTGGTCAAGGCGCACCAAGATCCCCCCTTAGAAGGAATAAGATCATATCCCGAAGGGATAAGATCAAGATCCCTAAAAAGGGGGGATAACAATCGGTGGGGAAGGAAATAATGAGATTTCTTTCCTCCCACCTTGGCCAACGCCCCAATGGACTTGGAGGGCAAGAAACCAGCCCCTCCACCCCTATATATAGTGGGGAGGCGCATGGGAGCTATACACGAAGTTCTGGCACAGCCCTACCTCTCTCCCTACTCCTCCTCTCCCATGGTGCTTGGCGAAGCCCTGCTGGATTGCCACGCTCCTCCACCACCACCACGCCGTTGTGCTGCTGTTGGATGGAGTCTTCCTCAACCTCTCCCTCTCTCCTTGCTGGATCAAGGCGTGGGAGACGTCACCGGGCTGTACGTGTGTTGAACGCGGAGGTGCCGTCCGTTCGGCACTAGGATCATCGGTGATTTGAATCACGACGAGTACGACTCCATCAACCCCGTTCACTTGAACGCTTCCGCTTAGCGATCTACAAGGGTATGTAGATGCACTCTCTTTCTACTCGTTGCTGGTCTCTCCATAGATAGATCTTGGTGACACGTAGGAAAATTTTGAATTTCTGCTACGTTCCCCAACAGTGGCATCATGAGCTAGGTCTATTGCGTAGATTCTTTGCACGAGTAGAACACAAAGTAGTTGTGGGCGTTGATGTTGTTCAATATGCTTACCGTTACTAGTCCAATCTTGTTTCGACGGTATTGTGGGATGAAGCGGCCCGGACCGACCTTACACGTACTCTTACGTGAGACAGGTTCCACCGATTGACATGCACTTGGTGCATAAGGTGGCTAGCGGGTGCCAGTCTCTCCCACTTTAGTCGGAACGGATTCGATGAAAAGGGTCCTTATGAAGGGTAAATAGCAATTGGCATATCACGTTGTGGTCTTGCGTAGGTAAGAAACGTTCTTGCTAGAAACCCATAGCAGCCACGTAAAACATGCAACAACAATTAGAGGACGTCTAACTTGTTTTTGCAGGGTATGCTATGTGATGTGATATGGCCAAGAAGAATGTGATGAATGATATGTGATGTATGAGATTGATCATGTTCTTGTAATAGGATTCACGACTTGCATGTCGATGAGTATGACAACCGGCAGGAGCCATAGGAGTTGTCTTTATTTATTGTATGACCTGCGTGTCATTGAAGAACGCCATGTAAACTACTTTACTTTATTGCTAAACGCGTTAGTCATAGAAGTAGAAGTAGTCGTTGGCGTGACAACTTCATGAAGACACGATGATGGAGATCATGATGATGGAGATCATGGTGTCGTGCCGGTGACGATGATGATCATGGAGCCCCGAAGATGAAGATCAAAAGGAGCAAAATGATATTGGCCATATCATGTCACTATTTGATTGCATGTGATGTTTATCATGTTTATGCATCTTGTTTGCTTAGGACGACGGTAGTAAATAAGATGATCCCTTACAAAATTTCAAGAAGTGTTCTCCCCTAACTGTGCACCGTTGCTACAGTTCGTCGCTTCTAAGCACCACGTGATGATCGGGTGTGATGGATTCTTACGTTCACATACAACGGGTGTAAGACAGTTTTACACAGCGAAAACACTTAGGGTTAACTTGACGAGCCTAGCATGTGCAGACATGGCCTCGGAACACGGAGACCGAAAGGTCGAGCATGAGTCGTATGGTAGATACGATCAACATGAAGATGTTCACCGATGATGACTAGTCCGTCTCACGTGATGATCGGACACGGCCTAGTTGACTCGGATCATGTGATCACTTAGATGACCAGAGGGATGTCTATCTAAGTGGGAGTTCATAAGATGAACTTAATTATCCTGAACATAGTCAAAAGACCTTTTGCAAATTATGTCGTAAGCTCGCGCTTTAGTTCCACTGTTTAGATATGTTCCTAGAGAAAATATAGTTGAAAGTTGATAGTAGCGATTATGCGATCAGTAGAAAGCTTATGTCCTTAATGCACCGCTCAGTGTGCTGAACCCCAACGTCGTTTGTCGATGTTGCGAACATCGGACATACACGTTTTGATAACTACGTGATAGTTCAATTAAATGGTTTAAGTAGAGGCACCAAAGACGTTTTCGAAACGTCGCGGAACATATGAGATGTTTCGAGGGCTGAAATTGGGATTTCAGGCTCGTGCCCACGTCAAGAGGTATAAGACCTCCGACGATTTTCTTAGCCTGCAAACTAAGGGAGAAAAGCTCAATCGTTGAGCTTGTGCTCAGATTGTCTGAGCACAACAATCACTTGAATCGAGTGGGAGTTGATCCTCCAGATGAGATAGTGATGTTTCCCCAAAGTCATTGCCACCAAGCTGCTAGAGCTTCGTGATTAACTATAACATATCAGGGATAGATATGATGATCCTTGAAATATTCATGATGTTTGACACCGCGAAAGTAGAAATCAAGAAGGAGCATCAATTGTTGATGGTTGGTGAAACCACTAGTTTCAAGAAGGGCAAGGGAACAAAGGGATACTTCATGAAACGGCAATTCAGCTGCTGCTCTAGTGAAGAAACCCAAGGTTGAACCCAAACCCGAGACTAAGTGCTTCTGTAATAAGGGGAACAACCACTGGAGCAGCATTACCCTAGATACTTGGTAGATGAGAAGGCTGGCAAGGTCGATAGAAGTATATTGGATATACATTATGTTAATGTGTACTTTACTAGTACTCCTAGTAGCACCAGGGTATTGGATACCGGTTCGGTTGCTAAGTGTTAGTAACTCGAAATAAAAGCTACGGAATAAACGGAGACTAGCTAAAGGTGAGCTGACGATATATGTTGGAAGTGTTTCCAAGGTTGATATGATCAAGCATCGCACGCTCCCTCTACCACCGAGATTGGTGTTTGCGTTGAGCATAGACATGATTGGATTATGTCTATCGCAATACGGTTATTCATTTAAGGAGAATAATGGTTACTCTATTTTTGAATAATACCTTCAATGGTCTTGCACCTAAAGGAATGGTTTATTGAATCTCGGTCGTAGTGATACACATTTTCATGCCAAAAGATATAAGATAGTAATGATAGTACCACTTACTTGTGGCACTGCCATGTAAGTCATAATGGTATAAAACGCATGAAGAAGCTCCATGTTGATGGATCTTTGGACTCACTCGTTTTTGAAAAGTTTGAGACATGCGAACCATGTCTATTGGTGTATATGCATGAAGAAACTCCATGCAAATGGATCGTTCGGACTCACTTGATTTTGAATCACTTGAGATATGCAAATCATACCACATGGGCAAGATGACTGAAAAGCCTCATTTTCAGTAAGATGGAACAAGATAGCAACTTGTTGGAAGTAACACATTTTGATGTGTGCAGTCGAATGAGTGCTGAGGCATGCAGTGAATATCATTATGTTCTTACTTCACAGATGATTCGAGTAAATGTTGAGTATATTTACTTGATGAAACACAAGTCTGAATTATTGAATGGTTCAAGTAATTTCAGAGTGAAGTAGCAGATCATTGTGACAAGAGGATAAAATGTCTATGATATGATCATAGAGATGAATATCTGAGTTACGAGTTTTGGCACACAATTAAGACATTGTGGAAATTGTTTCGCAATTAATACCGCCTGGAACACCATAATGTGATGGTGTGTCCGAACATCATAGTTGCACCCTATTGGATATGGTGCGTACCATGATGTCTCTTATCGAATTACCACTATCGTTCATGGGTTAGGCATTAGAGACAACCACATTCACTTTAAATAGGGCACCACGTAATTCCGATGAGATGACACCGTATGAATTATGGTTTAGAGAAACCTAAGTTGTCGTTTCTTAAAAGTTTGGGGCTGCGACGCTTATATGAAAAAGTTTCAGGTTGATAAGCTCGAACCCAAAGCGGATAAAATGCATCTTCATAGGAAACCCAAAACAGTTGGGTATACCTCCTAATTCAGATCCGAAAGCAATATGGATTGTTTCTAGAATCGGGTCCTTTCTCGAGGAAAAGTTTCTCTCGAAAGAATTGAGTGGGAGGATGGTGGAGACTTGATGAGGTTATTGAACCGTCTCTTCAACTAGTGTGTGACAGGGCACAGGGAGTTGTTCCTGTGGCACCTACACCAATTGAAGTGGAAGCTTATGATATTGATCATGAAACTTCGGATCAAGTCACTCCCAAACCTCGTAGGATGACAAGGATGCGTACTACTTCAGAGTGGTACGTAATCCTGTCTTGAAGGTCATGTTGCTAGACAACAATGAACCTACGAGCTATGGAGAAGCGATGGTGGGCCCGGATTCCGATAAATGGCTTGAGGCCATAAAATCCGAGAGAGGATCCATGTATGAAAACAAAGTGTAGACTTTGGCAGAACGGCTCGATGGTCGTAAGGCTAATGAGTACAGATGGATTTCAAAAGGAAGACGGACAATGATGGTAAATGTCACCATTAAGAAAGCTCGACTTGTCGTTAAGATGTTTTCCGACAAGTTCAAGGAGTTGACTACGATGAGATTTTCTCACTCGTAGCGATGCTAAGAGTCTGTTGGAATTATATTAGCGATTACTGCATTATTTATGAAATCTTGCAGATAGGATGTCAAAACATTGTTTCCTCGACGATTTTAATGAGGAAAGGTTGTATGTGATACAACCGGAAGGTTTTGTCAATCCCGAAAGATGCTAATAAGTATGCAAAGCTCCAGCAATCCTTCTAAGGACTGGAGTGAGCATCTCGGAGTTGGAATGTATGCTTTGATGATGATCAAAAATTTTGGGTTTGTACAAAGTTTATGAGAAACTTGTATTTCCAAAGAAGTGAGTGGGAGCACTATAGAATTTCTGATGAGTATATGTTGTTGACATATTGTTGATCAGAAATGACGTAGAATTTCTGGAAAGCATATAGGGTTATTTTGAAAGTGTTTTTCAATGGAAAGCCTGGATTAAGCTACTTGAACATTGAGCATCAAGATCTATAAGGATAGATCAAAATGCTTAATAATACTTTCAAATGAGCACATACCTTGACATGATCTTGAAGGTGTTCAAGATGGACCAGTCAAAGAAGGAGTTCTTGCCTGAGTTGTAAGGTACGAAGTTAAGACTTAAAGCTCGACCACGGCAGAATAGAGAGAAAGGACGAAGGTCGTCCCCTATGCTTAAGACGTAGGCTCTTCAGTATGCTATGCTGTGTACCGCACCTGAAGTGTGCCTTGCCATGAGTCAGTCAAGGGGTACAAGAGTGATCCAAGAATGGCTCACAGGACAGCGGTCAAAGTTATCCTTAGTAACTAGTGGACTAAGGAATTTTCTCGATTATGGAGGTGGTAAAAGAGTTCGTCGTAAAGGTTACGACGATGCAAGCTTGACACCTATCCGGATAGCTCTGAGTAGAGAGACCGGATACATATAATGGAGCAATAATTTAGAATAGCTCCAAGTAGAACAGTTGTTTGGAATAGCTCCAAATAGAGCGTGGTAGCTGCATCTAGGAGATGACATAGAGATTTGTAAAGCACACACGGATCTGAAAGGTTCAGACCCGTTGACTAAAACCTCTCTCACAAGCAACATGATCAAACATAAAACTCATTGAGTGTTAATCACATAGTGATGTGAACTAGACTACTGACTCTAGTAAACTCTTGGGTATTAGTCACATGGCGATGTGACCTGTGAGTGTTAATCACATGGCGATGTGAACTAGATTATTGACTCTAGTGCAAGTGGGAGACTGTTGGAAATATGCCCTAGAGGCAATAATAAAAGTATTATTATTATATTTCCTTGTTCATGATAATTGTCTTTTATTCATGCTATAACTGTATTATCCGGAAATCGTAATACACGTGTGAATACATAGACCACAATATGTCCCTAGTGAGCCTCTAGTTGACTAGCTCGTTGTGATCAACAGATAGTCATGGTTTCCTGGCTATGGACATTGGATGTCGTTGATAACGGGATCACATCATTAGGAGAATGATGTGATGGACAAGACCCAATCCTAAGACTAGCACAAAAGATCGTGTAGTTCATTTGCTAGAGCTTTGCCAATGTCAAGTATCTCTTCCTTCGACCATGAGAGCGTGTAACTCCTGGATACCGTAGGAGTGCTTTGGGTGTATCAAACGTCACAACGTAACTGGGTGACTATAAAGGTGCACTACAGGTATCTCCGAAAGTATCTATTGTTTTATGCGGATCGAGACTGGGATTTGTCACTCCGTGTAAACGGAGAGGTATCTCTGGGCCCACTCGGTAGGACATCATCATATGCGCAATGTGACCAAGGAGTTGATCACGGGATGATGTGTTACGGAACGAGTAAAGTGACTTGCCGGTAACGAGATTGAACAAGGTATTGGATACCGACGATCGAATCTCGGGCAAGTAACATACCGATAGACAAAGGGAATTGAATACGGGATTGATTAAGTCCTTGACATCGTGGTTCATCCGATGAGATCATCGTGGAACATGTGGGAGCCATCATGGGTATCCAGATCCCGCTGTTGGTTATTGACCGGAGAACGTCTCGGTCATGTCTACATGTCTCCCGAACCCGTAGGGTCTACACACTTAAGGTTCGATGACGCTAGGGTTATAAAGGAAGTTTGTATGTGGTTACCGAATGTTGTTCGGAGTCCCGGATGAGATCCCGGACGTCACGAGGAGTTCCGGAATGGTCCGGAGGTAAAGATTTATATATGGGAAGTCCTATTTTGGCCACCGGAAAATGTTCGGGATTTTTCGGTATTGTACCGGGAAGGTTCTAGAAGGTTCCGGAGTGGGGCCCACCTGCATGGGGGGACCCACATGGACGTGGGTAGTGGGGGCAAGGCCCCACACCCCTGGTCAAGGCGCACCAAGATCCCCCCTTAGAAGGAATAAGATCATATCCCGAAGGGATAAGATCAAGATCCCTAAAAAGGGGGGATAACAATCGGTGGGGAAGGAAATAATGAGATTTCTTTCCTCCCACCTTGGCCAACGCCCCAATGGACTTGGAGGGCAAGAAACCAGCCCCTCCACCCCTATATATAGTGGGGAGGCGCATGGGAGCTATACACGAAGTTCTGGCACAGCCCTACCTCTCTCCCTACTCCTCCTCTCCCATGGTGCTTGGCGAAGCCCTGCTGGATTGCCACGCTCCTCCACCACCACCACGCCGTTGTGCTGCTGTTGGATGGAGTCTTCCTCAACCTCTCCCTCTCTCCTTGCTGGATCAAGGCGTGGGAGACGTCACCGGGCTGTACGTGTGTTGAACGCGGAGGTGCCGTCCGTTCGGCACTAGGATCATCGGTGATTTGAATCACGACGAGTACGACTCCATCAACCCCGTTCACTTGAACGCTTCCGCTTAGCGATCTACAAGGGTATGTAGATGCACTCTCTTTCTACTCGTTGCTGGTCTCTCCATAGATAGATCTTGGTGACACGTAGGAAAATTTTGAATTTCTGCTACGTTCCCCAACACCGTACCCCTCTCAACTGGTCTGAAACCGGTGAACGTCAGCTGCTGGGTAATGACTTAATCACAGAAGCAGAAGAAATGTGCAAAGTCATTCGTGATAACCTCAAAGCAGCCCAATCCCGCCAGAAGAGCTACTATGATAGTAAGCACCGTGATTTGGCTTTCGAGATCGGAGATCATGTTTACCTCCGCGTCTCTCCTATGAAAGGTACTCATCGCTTCGGTATCAAAGGGAAGCTTGCCCCTAGATACATGGGACCTTTCAAGATTGTCAGCAAGAGAGGTGACCTCGCCTATCAACTCGAGCTTCCTTCAAACTTTGCAAATGTTCATGACGTGTTCCATGTCTCTCAGCTTCGAAAGTGCTTCAAGACTCCTGACCGCACCGTCAACTTCGAGGACATTGAGCTCCAAGAAGATATCTCTTATCGTGAGCACCCAGTTTCTATTCTTGAAGAGACTGAACGCAAGACTCGCAACAAGTCAATCAAATTTCTCGAAGTCAAATGGTCACACCATTCCGACCGTGAAGCTACCTGGGAACGCGAGGATCACCTCCGTTCTGAGTACCCGACGTTCTTTCAGTCCTAGATCTCGGGACGAGATCCTTTTGTAGTGGTGGAGTGTTGGAACACCCCGGATATAACTTTCCCAATTTGTAATCCAACTCTTGCCGTTTCCGGCGTTAAGTTATATTTATTTCTCGGGTTCGGGTCTTTGTCTCCTTGTGTTATTTTCGTTTTCATGCATCTCATATCATGTCATCATGTGCATTGCATTTGCATACGTGTTCAGCTCATGCATCCGAGCATTTTCCCCGTTGTCCGTTTTGCATTCCGGCGCTTCGTTCTCCTCCGGTGGTCATTTCTAGCTTTCTTTCGTGTGTGGGGATTGAACATTTACGGATTGGATCGAGACTTGCCAAGCGGCCTTGGTTTACTACTGGTAGACCGCCTGTCAAGTTTCGTATCATTTGGACTTCGTTTGATACTCCAATGGTTAACCGAGGGACCGAAAAGGCCTCATGTGTGTTGCAGCCCAACACCCCTCCAATTTGGCCCAAAACCCACCAAACTCTGCTCCATCACCTAGAGCGTTCGATCACGATCGCGTGGCCGAAAACCGCACCTCATTTGGACTCTCCTAGCTCCACTTATGCCTATAAATACACCCCTTCGTTTTCGGATCTCTCTCTCCCCGAAACCCTACCCCTAAAAAAAAGAGGATCCCCGCCACCGACGGACACGTCCACCCCCGGCCGGATGCGTCCGCCGCCGCAGCCCGTCCACCCGCAAGCCGCCACGTGGTGCCTCACCACCTCCGCGCCGCCGGCCCGGGCAGGCCCATCGCCGGCACCCGAGGCCCGCTCCCGCCGTCGCCGTCCTCCTCTTGTCCGGTCGCCCGAGGAGCCCGCGCCGCCGCCCGCCATCGACGCCGGCCGACCGCGAACTCGCCGGACCGCCCCGACCTTCGCATCTCGTCGCCGCCTCGCCGGCTGCCGGCGCCGCCTCGCCCGGCCCCCGCCACGGGCCACCCCGCCGCCTCGCCGACCCATCCGGCGACCCCGCCGCCCTTCGCCGTCGCCGGCTGACCCCGGATCCGGCCCCGGCGCCTCCTTCAACCCCGGCCATCCTCGGTTTTCGCGAAGTGCTACAGTACCACGCGGAGAAACCCTAGATCTGTTCTTGAGGGTTGACTTTTTCCCTCTCCCTCTAATTTTTCGAGCAAACTTTGACTGGTGATATCTTCGCATCCGTAGCTCCGTTTTGGACATATAGTGTATCAAAATGTTCGCCTTGACAAGTACATCATTTCATTCCATTGCATCATTTTCATTTGAGTTCATCTTGATGCCCGAAATGCTGTTAGAAGGAGGCTTCGTGAGATAATTGTCAGATCTGCTAGTTCGTCTTAGACTTTTGTCATTTTTGCCATGATTATTGTGTGCATGATATGCCTGTGAGTCCTTCATATGTTTTGTTAAGCATTTTGTCTTCTTCCCAGAGGTGCAACCCATGCATTTTTAGGATGTGTGTGGTGACTTGTGCAAGCTTGCAAAGTGAGGCACCCGGTAATCTATTTTCAGGGACTTAGTTGTTTTCACTAAGTCTGGGATTATTTAGTTCATGATGTCATATGTTCAGCTTGTTTCCTAGTGATCCGTGCCTCTTTTTAGGATGATCAGTAAAAGAGTTTTGTTAATCATGTTATGCTATATCCATCCATGTCTTTGTTTGCAATTATGGAGCAACCTAGCTTGAGTCAATCGAGCTCTACTTTTGCTTCGTGGTGAATCTGGGCAGATCGTCAACTCGTTTGCGATTTTGCCGATGCTATTGTAGTTGATCCGTGCATGCTATGCCATTGTTCTTGCCATGTCTAGCTTATATTTTGTGCTTTCTTAATGGATGTATGCTTGTCTTGCCATGACTTGCACCGTGGTGAGTGCATCGAGCTCGTTTACATGCCTTCGTGAGTTATATTTCAGAATGTCTCAGTTTTCACTAAGTCAGAAAACTCATTGTGTTTTAGCTATGTTCGTGTGCCCGTTAGTATATTTTGTGTACCCTTTTGGCCCCAGGTCACTTTGGGTCTTTTGTTAAGCTTGTTGAGTAGCTCCATGCCATGTTCTTATTCATCACAATTAGGTCATGTTTCATGTTGTTTTGCTGCTCCGAAGAGGGCTTCGTGATCTGAAATTTCAGACAAGTGTTAATTTCACTAAGTCTGGAATCTGTTTTGCATTTGCGTTTTTGCCATGCTTGTTTGAACCTCATAATGGATGAATTGGACGTGGCTCAGTGCTAGTCTTTTGTTAAGCATCTTGTGTGCATCTCTGCCATGTATTTTGTTGTCATGTTTGGTGGCTGTACCATGTTCATTTCATTGCATTTAGATGCCTACTTGCTGGAATTCGCAGACCGGTGTCATTCTTAAAACGCTTGCCATTTCCAAACCGTAACTCCGATTCCGATGATCTTTATATCGTTTTCAAGCGATTTCATCTCATATTTCTAGTGGCACCCTTGGGATTCCAAGTTGAGGCCAGGTTCATGCTTTTCCTGTCATATCCTGCATTTTGCATCCTGCATCGCATCCTGCATAGCATATCTTCATTTCATCATATTGCTTGGTCTTGCACGTGGTTGATTGTATCCTTGTTGCTTGTTTGCCTTGTTTGGGTAGAGCCGGGAGACGAGTTCGCTAACGAGGAGCCTGTTGAGTTTGCTTTTGAGGATCCAGTCAACTCTGACAACTGTGCAGGCAAGATGATCATACCCTCGAAATCACTACTATCTTTGCTATGCTAGTTTGCTCGCTCTTTGCTATGTCAATGCTACGATGCCTACCATTTGCTTGTCAGCCTCCCAATTGCCATGTTGAACCTCTAACCCATCATGTCCTAGCAAACCATTGATTGGCTATGTTACCTCTTTGCTCAGCCCCTCTTATAGCGTTGCTAGTTGCAGGTGAAGATTGGAAGCCGTTCCTTGTTGGAACATTTACTTACTTGTTGGGATATCATTATATTGCTATGTTATCTTAATGCATCTGTATACTTGGTAAAGGGTGGAAGGCTCGGCCTCTCGCCTAGTGTTTTGTTCCAGTTTTGCCGCCCTAGTTTCCGTCATATCGGTGTTATGTTCCCGGATTTTGCGTTCCTTACGCGGTTGGGTTATAATGGGAACCCCTTGACTGTCCGCCTTGAATAAAGCTCCTCCAGCAATGCCCAACCTTGGTTTTACCATTTGCCACCTAGCCTTTCCCTTGGGTTTCGCAGACTCAAGGGTCATCTTTTTTACCCTCCCGGGCCAGTGCTCCTCTGAGTGTTGGTCCAACCTAGAGCACCGTGCGGGGCCGTCCCTCGGCAACTTGGGTTACGTTGGCTCCCGTACGCTTAGCTTATCCGGTGTGCCCTGAGAACGAGATATGTGCAGCTCCTATCGGGATTTGTCGGCACAGCGGGTGGTGTTGCTGGACTTGTTTTACCATTGTCGGAGTTGTCTTGAATTACCGAGATACCGAGTCTGATCGGAACATCTTGGGAGGAGGTCTATTCCTTCGTTGACCGTGAGAGCTTGTCATGGGCTAAGTTGGGACTCCCCTGCAGGGATTGAACTTTCGAAAGCCGTGCCCGCGGTTATGGGCAGATGAGAATTTGTTAATGTCCGGTTGTAGATAACTTGAACCTTAATGAATTAAAATGAATCAACTGAGTGTGTTACCGTGATGGCCTCTTCTCGGCGGAGTCCAGGAAGTGGACACGGTGTTGGAGTAATGCTTGCGCAGGTTGTTCCTCTAGATTCTCGCTCGTGCTTTGCCTCCTCTTCTCGCTCTCTTTTGCGAATAAGTTAGCCACCATACTTGCTAGTCGCTTGCTGCAGCTCCACGTGTATTTGCCTTACCCTTCCTATAAGCTTAAATAGTCTTGATCGCGAGGGTGCGAGATTGCTGAGTCCCTGTGGCTCACAGATACTATAACTCCAGATGCAGGTCCAGGTGATTCCGCTCCAGGTGACGAGTACGAGCTCAAGTGGGAGTTCGACGAGGACTCTCAGCGTTACTACGTTTCCTTTCCCGACGATCAGTAGTGGTGCCCAGTTGGGGGTGATTGGGACCGTGTCGCATGTTGGGTTCTCTTCTATTTTGGCACCGTAGTCGGGCCATGAATGTTTTGGATGATGTAATGTTATTTATGTTATTGATTGACGTGGCGAGTGTAAGCCAACTATGTTCTCCCCTTTATTATTCATGTTACATGGGATGTTGTGAAGCATGCCTAACTTGCGACATATGCCTTCAATGCGATTATGTCTCTAAGTCGTGCCTCGACACGTGGGAGCTATAGTCGCATCGAGGGTGTTACAAGTTGGTAATCAGAGCCTTCCCCGACCTTAGGAGCCCCATTGCTTGATCGTTTTTAGCAGCCGAGTTGTGTCTAGAAAAATGTTTTGAGTCATTTAGGAATTATATATCGGAGAGCTTAGGAATTCTTTTTACTTCCCAGTCTCCTCATCGCTCTGGTAAGTCATCCTGACGTAGAGTTTTGACTCTTCTCTTCTCAAATTTCACTAAAAAAAATTTTAGGATCACGCGAGTATCTTGGAATCGTTCCGATGGCTTATGATGAGAACATTGTCTTGGTGCCTCCTGTCAG
The DNA here is from genome assembly GCF_018294505.1 of Triticum aestivum. Taxonomy (NCBI): domain Eukaryota; kingdom Viridiplantae; phylum Streptophyta; class Magnoliopsida; order Poales; family Poaceae; genus Triticum; species Triticum aestivum. The sequence continues at coordinate 17,847,060 of NC_057800.1, forward strand.
GGGTTTAGTGGAAGTGTCCCGGGGAGTTGAGCTCTGAGGTGTTGTCATCATAATTTTATCGTTGCAATTCTGGAATACTTGAGATATGTTCGCCGACATCGAAAATCTCTTTTATGCAGTTCGTTGGTGAGATAACCTCGGCGCCACCCAGTACTGGGGCGGGAGTTTGGGAGTATCGCCATAACTTGTATAATGGATGCTTTTCGAAGGTCGAGGTAGATGGTTTCTGAAGTTTTCTTGGTTATGTGTTGAAGGATGGATACAGCTGGATGTAGGATTTGCTAGTTTGGGTGAGATATTATGCTTCCCCTGTATCCCCAACACCTGATTGCATAACCGGAAAGGTTCGGGAGTTTCATATGTGGGAATTCTTGTAGCTCTAGTGCTTCTTCCACGGATATTGGTTTGAGATTGGGATTTCTTACCGATTATTCGTTCTTGATCCGTACCTTGTTGATTTATTTCTCTACCTTAATTCTACGTGGCTTCTAACTTTATGGATATATGACCATTTGAAGAGGAATGCATTCGTTCATTTTGTTCGGATGTGAAGACTATATGTTGCAATTTTCATTCCGTTGGATTCAGCTTCAATATTTATCTGTCAATGTGCTAATGGTGGTCACCCTCTTCAGGATGGCTCCTCCAACGCGCACGACTCTGAATCCTGATCCGGCACCGCCTCCACCTCCTCCAGAGGCATGGCAAGCTGTGATGGCCGCAACCAATGCAAACACACAGCTGATCATGCAAATTCTCCAAGAGCGCACTCAAGGCAGTCAAGGGAATCAAGGCAGCAATCAGAGTCACTTTGCTACACTCAACCAGTTCCTTGCTAACGGGCCAAAGACTTTCAGCAATTGTGTTGAGGCAACCGATGCTGACGATTGGCTTGTGGATCTGTGTAAGCATTTCGAGTGCAGTAACGTCAGGCCTGAGGACTTTGTCAAGTTCGCTTCCTTCCAACTCAAAGATCAAGCTGCAGAATGGTTCCAACAGTACAAGGATTCTAGAGGTGGACGTGTTATCACTTGGGATGATTTCCGTCGAGATTTCCGAGCTCATCATATTCCGCAGAGCGTGGTTGAAAGCAAGCGTGAGGAATTCCGCAATCTGAAGCAAGGCTCTTTGTCTGTCTATGACTACAACAAGTTGTTCCAGAAGCTTGCCCGCTTTGCCAAGCAGGACGTGCCTGATGAGAAGAGCATGATATATCAGTTCAGGGGTGGTCTCAGAGAAGAAATTCAACTCGCTCTTGTTCTCTTTGAGCCCTTGAGATACGATGAGTTCTACAACATGGCGCTGAAGCAAGAGGCTGCTCAGTTGAGGTGTGATGCTTCCAGGAAGCGAGTCAGAGATGTTACTCCTTCTTCCTCTACTCAAGTGGCCAAGCAGCAGAAGTTTTGGCTTCCTCCTCCTCCATTCCGTCAGCCATTTCAGCAGAAGAGTAAAGGTGGCAGTGTTTCTTCCCACCCACCCAACCTTAGCTTTCAGAACAAGACTTCGTCTCAAGCTCCAAGATCGAGTGCTTCGTATCACCGTCCGCTTTCAGAGGTCACGTGCAACAAGTGCCAACAGAAGGGTCACTATGCCAACAAGTGTTTCAACTAGAGGCGTCTTCCTCGTCCTCCTCCTGTCAGATCGGCAAGTATAGATGTGGTCAAGCATAACCCCAAGCACGCCAAGGTCAATCTGCTAAATGCAGCTCAGGCAGAGGACTCACCAGATGTGATCATGGGTAACTTTCCAGTTAACTCTTTTCCAGCAAAAGTTCTTTTTGACACTGGTGCATCGCATTGTTTCATGTCAAGATCATTTGTTTCCAAGCATGACTTCGTTTCACAAATGTTGGGTAAACCTATGGGAGTGGTTTCTCCGGCTAAGTCTATGAGGGCTACTTCAATAGTTCCGGATGTTTCCATCATGATGGGTGATTTCAAGTTTCTGGCTTCTCCAATGGTTCTTGGTAACTCGGATATTGATCTTATTCTTGGGATGGATTGGCTTTCTAAGCACAAGGCTCAGCTTGATTGTGCAGCCAGGCAGATTCAATTGACTCATTCGTCTGAGGACGAAATTGTCTTTGCCGCTCGTGATGATACTATCCATCTGTTTTCTCTCAATGAGAAGGGTGAATTGAATGCCATTTCTCAAATTCCAGTCGTTTGCGAATATCAAGACGTCTTTCCAGAAGAGCTCCCAGGAATGCCTCCGCACCGGCCAGTTGAATTCATTATCGAACTTGAGCCTGGCACGGAACCTGTGTGCAAACGTCCTTACAAGCTCGGACCTGAAGAGTTGAAGGAGCTGAAGAAGCAACTCAATGAGCAAGAAAGAATGGGTCTCATCCGGCCTAGTTCTTCTCCGTGGGGTTGTGGTGTTCTTTTTGTGAAGAAGAAGGATGGAACGGACCAACTTTGTGTTGATTACCGTCCAGTGAACAAGAAGACCATCAAGAACAAATACCCACTTCCCAACATCAATGAGCTGTTCGAACAACTCAAAGGTGCTCAAGTATTCTCCAAGCTTGATCTCCGTATGGGTTATCACCAGATTCGCATTCGTGAAGAAGATATTCCCAAGACATCATTCAGAACAAGCTTTGGTTCATATGAATACACTGTCATGTCTTTTGGCCTCGCCAACGCTCCTTCGACGTTCTCTCGCATGATGAACTTCATTTTCAACGCCTACACCAATGACTTCGTTTTGGTCTATCTCGACGACATTCTGGTTTTCTCCAAGAATAAGGAAGATCATGCCAAGCACTTGCGTTTGGTTCTTGATAAGCTCAGAGAACATCAGTTCTACGCCAAGTTCTCCAAGTGTGAATTTTGGCTCGATGAGGTTCTTTATCTTGGTCATATCATCTCTGCCAAGGGCATTGCCGTGAATCCTGAGAAGGTGTCTGCAATTGTGAATTGGGAACCTCCTCAGAACGTGAAGCAACTCTGCAGTTTTCTCGGTCTCGCAAGCTATTGCCGAAGATTCATTGAAAACTTTTCTAAGATCGCGAAGCCTCTCTCAAATCTTCTTTAGAAGCACGTCAAGTACATTTGGTCTCCGGAGTGTGATATTGCTTTCAACACTTTGAAAGAGAAATTGATCACTGCTCCAGTTCTGACTCCACCTGATGAATCCAGACCGTACGAGGTCTTTTGTGATGCCTCTCTCCAAGGTCTTGGCACCGTTTTGATGCAAGAGAAGAAAGTTGTTGCTTATACATCTCGCCAATTGAATCCTAATGAGAAGAACTACCCCACTCATGATCTCGAGTTGGCGGCAGTTGTGCATGCTCTTTTGACTTGGAGACATCTTCTATTGGGAAGAAAAGTGGACATTTTCACTGATCACAAGAGTCTCAAGTACATCTTCACTCAGCCTAATCTCAACCTCAGGCAGACTCGTTGGGTTGAAATGATTCAAGAGTATAATCTGAGTATTGAGTATACTCCAGGCAAGGCCAATGTGATTGCTGACGCTTTGAGCAGAAAGGCCTACTGCAACAGTCTGATTCTCAAGCCTTATCAACCCGAGCTTTGTGAAGCTTTCCGCAAACTTAATCTTCAAGTTGTTCCTCAAGGTTTCCTTGCCAACCTTCAAGTCTCTCCTACCTTATAAGACCAGATTCGACAAGCCCAGCTTCTTGATGCTATGGTCAAAAAGGTGACGATTGGGATTGCCAAGAGTCAGTCCAAGTACAAGTGCTACCGCCTTGATGACAAGGACACTCTCTTCTTCGAGGATCGTATTGTTGTGCCCAAAGGTGACCTCCGTAAAGTGATCATGAACGAGGCTCACAATTCTCTCCTCTCCATCCACCCTGGGAGTACGAAGATGTATCAGGACCTCAAGCAAGCTTATTGGTGGACTCGAATGAAGCGCGAGATCGCTCAATTCGTGAATGAATGTGATGTCTGCAGAAGAGTGAAGGTAGAACACCAAAGGCCAGCTGGTCTCCTCCAACCTCTTGCCATTCCAGAATGGAAGTTTGACCACATTGAAATGGACTTCGTGACTGGGTTTCCAAAGTCCAAGCGTGGCAATGATGCTATATTCGTTGTCATCGACAAACTCACCAAAGGGGCTCACTTTCTGCCTATCAAAGAGTCGATCACTGCAGCTCAATTGGCGGAACTCTATACCTCTCGCATTGTCTCTCTGCACGGTATTCCTCAAGTGATATCTTCAGACCGTGGCATCATCTTTACCTCGAAGTTTTGGGATTCTTTTCAGAAGGCCATGGGCACTAACATCCGCTTCAGCACTGCTTTCCATCCTCAAACAAGCGGTCAAGTCGAGCGTGTCAACCAGATTCTTGAAGATATGCTCAGGGCTTGTGTGATCTCCTTCGGCATGAAGTGGGAGGATTGTCTTCCTTATGCTGAATTCTCATACAACAACAGTTTTCAAGCAAGTTCGGGCAAGGCCCCTTTTGAAATTCTATATGGCAGGAAGTGCCGTACCCCTCTCAACTGGTTTGAAACCGGTGAACGTCAGCTGCTGGGTAATGACTTAATCACAGAAGCAGAAGAAATGTGCAAAGTCATTCGTGATAACCTCAAAGCAGCCCAATCCCGCCAGAAGAGCTACTATGATAGTAAGCACCGTGATTTGGCTTTCGAGATCGGAGATCATGTTTACCTCCGCGTCTCTCCTATGAAAGGTACTCGTCGCTTAGGTATCAAAGGGAAGCTTGCCCCTAGATACGTGGGACCTCTCAAGATTGTCAGCAAGAGAGGCGACCTCGCCTATCAACTCGAGCTTCCTTCAAACTTTGCAAATGTTCATGACGTGTTCCATGTCTCTCAGCTTCGAAAGTGCTTCAAGACTCCTGACCGCACCGTCAACTTCGAGGACATTGAGCTCCAAGAAGATCTCTCTTATCGTGAGCACCCAGTTGCTATTCTTGAAGAGACTGAACGCAAGACTCGCAACAAGTCAATCAAATTTCTCAAAGTCAAATGGTCACACCATTCCGACCGTGAAGCTACCTGGGAACGCGAGGATCACCTCCGTTCTGAGTACCCGGCGTTCTTTCAGTCCTAGATCTCGGGATGAGATCCTTTTGTAGTGGTGGAGTGTTGTAACACCCCGGATATAACTTTCCCAATTTGTAATCCAACTCTTGCCGTTTCTGGCGTTAAGTTATATTTATTTCTCGGGTTCGGGTCTTTGTCTCCGTGTGTTATTTTCGTTTTCATGCATCTCATATCATGTCATCATGTGCATTGCATTTGCATACGTGTTCATCTCATGCATCCGAGCATTTTCCCCGTTGTCCGTTTTGCATTCCGGCGCTTCGTTCTCCTCCGGTGGTCATTTCTATCTTTCTTTCGTGTGTGGGGATTGAACATTTACGGATTGGATCGAGACTTGCCAAGCGGCCTTGGTTTACTACTGGTAGACCGCCTGTCAAGTTTCGTATCATTTGGACTTCGTTTGATACTCCAATGGTTAACCGAGGGACCGAAAAGGCCTCATGTGTGATGCAGCCCAACACCCCTCCAATTTGGCCCAAAACCCACCAAACTCTGCTCCATCACCTAGAGCGTTCGATCACGATCGCGTGGCCGAAAATCGCACCTCATTTGGACTCTCCTAGCTCCACTTATGCCTATAAATACACCCCCTTCGTTTTCGGATCTCTCTCTCCCCGAAACCCTACCGCTAAAAAAAGAGGATCCCCGCCACCGACGGACACGTCCACCCCCGGCCGGACGCGTCCGCCGGCGCAGCCCGTCCACCCGCAAGACGCCACGTGGTGCCTCACCACCTCCGCGCCGCCGGCCCGGGCAGGCCCATCGCCGGCACCCGAGGCCCGCTCCCGCCGCCGCCGTCCTCCTCTTGTCCGGTCGCCCGAGGAGCCCGCGCTGCCGCCCGCCATCGACGTCGGCCGACCGCGAACTCGCCGGACCGCCCCGACCTTCGCCTCTCGTCGCCGCCTCGCCGGCTGCCGGCGCCGCCTCGCCCGGCCCCCACCGCGGGCCACCCCGCCGCCTCGCCGACCCATCCGGCGACCCCGCCGCCCTTCGCCGTCGCCGGCTGACCCCGGATCCAGCCCCGGTGCCTCCTTCAACCTCGGCCATCCTCGGTTTTTGCGAAGTGCTACAGTACCCCGCGGAGAAACCCTAGATCTGTTCTTGAGGGTTGACTTTTTCCCTCTCCCTCTAATTTTTCGAGCAAACTTTAACTGCTGATATCTTCGCATCCATAGCTCCGTTTTGGACATATAGTATATCAAAATGTTCACCTTGATGAGTACATCATTTCATTCCATTGCATCATTTTCATTTGAGTTCATCTTGATGCCCGAAATGCTGTTAGAAGGAGGCTTCGTGAGATAATTGTCAGATCTGCTAGTTCGTCTTAGACTTTTGTCATTTTTGCCATGATTATTGTGTGCATGATATGCCTGTGAGTCCTTCATATGTTTTGTTAAGCATTTTGTCTTCTTTCTAGAGGTGCAACCCATGCATTTTTAGGATGTGTGTGGTGACTTGTGCAAGCTTGCAAAGTGAGGCACCCGGTAATCTATTTTCAGGGACTTAGTTGTTTTCACTAAGTCTGGGATTATTTAGTTCGTGATGCCATATGTTCAGCTTGTTTCCTAGTGATCCGTGCCTCTTTTGAGGATGATCAGTAAAGGAGTTTTGTTAATCATGTTATGCTTTATCCATCCATGTCTTTGTTGGCAATTATGGAGCAACCTAGCTTGAGTCAATCGAGCTCTACTTTTGCTTCGTGGTGAATCTGGGCAGATCGTCAACTCGTTTGCGATTTTTCCGATGCTATTGTAGTTGATTCGTGCATGCCATGCCATTGTTCTTGCCATGTCTAGCTTGTATTTTGTGCCTTCTTAATGGATGTATGCTTGTCTTTCCATGACTTGCACCGTGGTGAGTGCATCGAGCTCGTTTACATGCCTTCGTGAGTTATATTTCAGAATGTCTCAGTTTTCACTAAGTCAGAAAACTCATTGTGTTTTAGCTATGTTCGTGTGCCCGTTAGTATATTTTGTGAACCCTTTTGGCCCCAGGTCACTTTGGGTCTTTTGTTAAGCTTGTTGAGTAGCTCCATGCCATGTTCTTATTCATCACAATCAGGTCATGTTTCATGTTGTTTTGCTGCTCCGAAGAGGGCTTCGTGATCTGAAATTTCAGACAAGTGTTAATTTCACTAAGTCTGGAATCTGTTTTGCATTTGCGTTTTTGCCATGCTTGTTTGAACCTCATAATGGATGAATTGGACGTGGCTCAGTGCTAGTCTTTTGTTAAGCATCTTGTGTGCATCCCTGCCATGTATTTTGTTGTCATGTTTGGTGGCTGTAGCATGTTCATTTCATTGCATTTAGATGCCTACTTGCTGGAATTCGCAGACGAGTGTCATTCTTAAAACGCTTGCCATTTCCAAACCGTAACTCCGATTCCGATGATCTTTATATCGTTTTCAAGCGATTTCATCTCATCTTTCTAGTGGCACCCTTGGGATTCCAAGTTGAGGCCAGGTTCATGCTTTTCCTTTCATATCCTGCATTTTGCATCCCGCATCGCATCCCGCTTAGCATATCTTCATTTCATCATATTGCTTGGTCTTGCACGTGGTTGGTTGTATCCTTATTGCTTGTTTGCCTTGTTTGGGTAGATCCGGGAGATGAGTTCGCTAACGAGGAGCCCGTTGAGTTTGCTTTTGAGGATCCAGTCAACTCTGACAATTGTGCAGGCAAGATGATCATACCCTCGAAATCACTACTATCTTTGCTATGCTAGTTTGCTCGCTCTTTGCTATGCCAATGCTACGATGCCTACCATTTTCTTGTCAGCCTCCCAATTGCCATGTTGAACCTCTAACCCATCATGTCCTAGCAAACCATTGATTGGCTATGTTACCGCTTTGCTCAGCCCCTCTTATAGCGTTGCTAGTTGCAGGTGAAGATTGGAAGCCGTTCCTTGTTGGAACATTTACTTACTTGTTGGGATATCATTATATTGCTATGTTATCTTAATGCATCTGTATACTTGGTAAAGGGTGGAAGGCTCGGCCTCTCGCCTAGTGTTTTGTTCCACTCTTGCCGCCCTAGTTTCCGTCATATCGGTGTTATGTTCCCGGATTTTGCGTTCCTTACGCGGTTGGGTTATAATGGGAACCCCTTGACTGTCCGCCTTGAATAAAGCTCCTCCAGCAATGCCCAACCTTGGTTTTACCATTTGCCACCTAGCCTTTCCCTTGGGTTTCGCGGACTCAAGGGTCATCTTATTTTACCCTCCCGGGCCAGTGTTCCTCTGAGTGTTGGTCCAACCTAGAGCACCGTGCGGGGCCGTCCCTCGGCAACTTGGGTTACGTTGGCTCCCGTACGCTTAGCTTATCCGGTGTGCCCTGAGAACGAGATATGTGCAGCTCCTATCGGGATTTGTCGGCACAGCGGGTGGTGTTGCTGGACTTGTTTTACCATTGTCGGAGTTGTCTTGAATTACCGAGATACCGAGTCTGATCGGAACATCTTGGGAGGAGGTCTATTACTTCGTTGACCGTGAGAGCTTGTCATGGGCTAAGTTGGGACTCCCCTGCAGGGATTGAACTTTCGAAAGTCGTGCCCGCGGTTATGGGCAGATGGGAATTTGTTAATGTCCGGTTGTAGATAACTTGAACCTTAATGAATTAAAATGAATCAACTGAGTGTGTTACCGTGATGGCCTCTTCTCGGCGGAGCCCGGGAAGTGGACATGGTGTTGGAGTAATGCTTGCGCAGGTTGTTCCTCTAGATTCTCGCTCGTGCTTTGCCTCCTCTTCTCGCTCTCTTTTGCGAATAAGTTAGCCACCATACTTGCTAGTCGCTTGCTGCAGCTCCACGTGTATTTGCCTTACCCTTCCTATAAGCTTAAATAGTCTTGATCGCGAGGGTGCGAGATTGCTGAGTCCCTGTGGCTCACAGATACTATAACTCCAGATGCAGGTCCAGGTGATTCCGCTCCAGGTGACGAGTACGAGCTCAAGTGGGAGTTCGACGAGGACTCTCAGCGTTACTACGTTTCCTTTCCCGATGATCAGTAGTGGTGCCCAGTTGGGGGTGATTGGGACCGTGTCGCATGTTGGGTTCTCTTCTATTTTGGCACCGTAGTCGGGCCATGAGTGTTTTGGATGATGTAATGTTATTTATGTTATTGATTGACGTGGCGAGTGTAAGCCAACTATGTTCTCCCCTTTATTATTCATGTTACATGGGATGTTGTGAAGCTTGCCTAACTTGCGACATATGCCTTCAATGCGATTATGTCTCTAAGTCGTGCCTCGACACGTGGGAGCTATAGTCGCATCGAGGGTGTTACAGTTCCCCCGGGAATCAATGCCAAGGTTGTCGCTTGTCAGCCTTGCCATTGATTCCTCACGGGCGGTGCATCACGGGACGGCGCGCCGACGCCTCCCCTCCCTCGCACGCGTACACACGGGCGCGGCGCGGCTGTATAGCCGGCGGCCTCACTCGCTTGTGCCCACACCAACCCCGCCCCTAACCGCCGCCCAGCCCCTCCCTCTACCTCTCTACCTCTCCCGAGCCCGTCGCCATGGCAGAACGCTTCCCCGGAGACGAGGCGGCGGCCAACGGCTTCGGCCGCCGTTCGCTCCGCGAACAGGAGTCCTGGCTCCTGTTCCAGGCGAACATCCCGGCGCCGCCAGACATGCGCGCCGGGCCGACGGGGTGGAGACTCAGCGCCGGGGGAGTGCCCATTCCCTCGTTACCCGACGCCGTGGTGAAGCCGAAATACTTCGCCGAGGAAGTCGAGCTCGTGCGCGCCTCCCTCACCGACGCCCAGCTCTCCCTCCCCCAGTACGCCGCCGACAACCACACGGCTTGGGCGGCGTATTTCGAGCGCCGCCAGCAGCAGCGCTTGGCGTCCACCAACGGCGCGCCGGTGATCGGCGGCCGGCAGAACAGCGAGGGGCGCCACCTGTGGTGGGGCGTCCCCGGCCACACACTCGAGGGCATGCTGACGTACCTCGAGGGCGGCAACGACCTGCCATTGGCGTACCCGGCGAGGGTGGCCGCCCTGGCGCAGCACCGACGCGCCGGGCCATGGGCGCCAAGGAGGTTAGGGTCCTCCTCCTCTTCTTCCTCCTCCCGATCTTCATCGCACTCCTCCGGTACTCCGGCCCTGCTCGGCGTCAAGGCCGAGCCCGCGGCGGAGACGCCGCTCGGCCGGCGCACTCGCAGCGCCGGCATCGTCATCAACTAGGGCGGCTGGCGCGCCTACTCATCGGCTCCTCCTCCGCGCTTCGTCAAGCCAAAGACGGAGCCGGGGCTCGCGCCGGTGAAGACGGAGCCGGGGCTCGAGCCGGTGAAGAAGGAGCCGGCCGCGCCGGTGACGACGGAGCTCGACGACGACGACGCGGCCCTGAAATGGGCGCACAGGGACTCCATAGCGATGGAGAAGGAGCACCTGGAGAAGGCGAATGAGCGCCAGTGCGCCGCCCTACTTCGCTTCGCGGAGCGTCGACGCGGCCGTGACGAAGGCGGAGTCGTTGTCATCTACGACAGCGACGACAATGCGCCGCCACCAGTCCGCCATGGCGACGCCGGGCAGTGGTCCAACAGGGGCGCCCGCGTCAAGGAGGAGAAGGCCGCCGACGACGATGGCGGCGACGGTGGCGACTTCAGCCAGTTTTTTCTTTAGATTAGTTTATATATATGTGCTATGTAATGAAAATTCGCAAACTTCGCCGAAATGTGCCGAAATTTATCGTGTTTCGCCGAAATTTATCGTGTTTGGCCGAAATTTATCGTGTTTAAGCCGAACTTCGCCGAACTTCTTTTATTTTAAAACGTGCCTGGGGCGGCCCTTGGGCCGGCGGCTGGGGACCAACTCGCCCCAGGCCCAATTTTTACGCCGGCTCACCCCCAGGCGGCGATTTTAGGCGCCCCTTGGGGGGCCAACATCTAGAGATGCCCTTAGAGCTTTCTTCACATCACTACTCAGATCAATAGTCACAGGGAAAGGGATTTATCTATCATGGCCACGCACTCGGTTTGGAGAATACACTGTCTGCTTGGCCTACAATTTGGTTCTCTCTCTGCCGATTTCTTTACTGAACACAAAAGTGTACCGGGCGTGGCTTGTCGTCTGAATGGAAAAACTGAACAGAAACACTGGAAGGCCATTTGGGCCATCAAAGCTCCGAGCAAGATGAATATCGTCCTTTGGCGTTTTGCTCACGACTGTCTCTGGCGATCCCGACAATGGCGTCAGTCGGCACCCTCCGGCGATCGATGGTCCTTGCCACCGCCTGGATGTGTCTTTTGTTGGAATTATGTGTCCTGCAACTATATTCAAATTGCTTGGAATTGTTAATATTCGAAATACCTTATTATGGAATTGTATATGTACTTATACATGGAATTGATTTGCATGTTTAGCATGGAATTGTTACTTGCTGGAATGTACTTAAGTAGTATATGCTTAAGGAAGCTGGTTGACTATCAGTGGAATAAAATATACTATTATATTAGAAAGACTACCCAGGTACACTGATGATTGGAAGGAGCTAGATCGTATAATTAGATTACAACCCTAATGTTCCTCTTCCCTACAGCCCTAATGCTAGATCGTATATTACTTATGGTATTTCTTTGGACATCCCCACTAGAGGTCAGATTATTTATTTCATCTCACTCTTCGATGATTACTGTTTTATATGGTTATGCTTATATTTTATTGTACAAGCCGGAATGTTTTATTGTGCTGGTCACATGTTATACTGAAGTGGAAAGTCAGTTGATTAAATAATATCATAGTTTTAACAACTGATTGGTGGGGAAGTACACTTCAGGAATATATCGTTTGTATGTAAAGATCATGGAACTATTCACCTTTGTAATATACCGTAAACTCCACAATATAATGGAGGAATTGATTGTATTTTATACTCCCTTCTTTCTTTGGAGAGAAGCATTGCATAATCTCGTTTGTTGAATCATTCTACATCTAGTACAACCACTTAACTGGAAGGAAATCTTCTATTTTGGCATGAAATTCTCAATTATTACAAAGCGCACACCATGAATTTTTCATGGTTATTCTAGTGGATCAAAGGGCGTTTCCTCCTTTATCTGGAAAAGGAACACCGGTGGAAAGTAGGAACACAATCATTTTTATAATCAAGGATGGCATTATTGACAATCATACTAGAATATAATCTTGACCCAAAGGAAACTACAAGTGACACTCCCAACATGACATGCTTAGGATAAGTGGGAGGAATTAACTTGGAATGTGATCGTTGGATAATTGTTATGTGATTTTTGGGGGAAGTCACTCTAAATAGTAGAGGAAGAATCCTAAGTAGGCTTAAATTTTTTTCATCATTGTCAACTATGGGTGGAAGAAATGCGGGAAGGAATAAACTCAATGAGGAATTATATAGTTTGGGAACTTATTATCATACCAAACAACCGCACGCCCATCGTTTGTAAGCGTTTTTTTTTGTGAGGAAATTTATCTCATTGGAATATTATAATGTCACACTTGCTATTAAGTTCTTTGCACAAAGGAAAATATACTTTGTGGAAACTCTCTCTCCTGGGATATAGGGAAGAGGAACTAAAGACATGGTTTGCTAATTGAATATATTCATGTATGGTCTTATAGCAAGCTTCACATCAATGGAATAGCAGGTTGATGGTTTTCTAAATGAAGCAAGGCGGTCATCTACAAATGTAAGTGTAAAGTATTTTGCATTGTTATTGTATATGTTAACATTGTTTTGCTGTTTGCAATGATAAAGTCGCATTGATGGAAGTGAAAGCTTGGTCATCTTTTAACTTTCATATGAAAGGAACATTTGAAATATCCTTTGTTTTACAAGTGGAAATACATAGAATTTTTTTTGAAGTGTTTCTCTATGGAAAACTTCAAATATATTAAAATACCTTTGATAAAGGGAATCATACTCAGTGAGGATTTATATTTGAACTCCTAAGGGAAAATGGAATAATGAATGGTACTGGAATTGATATGTATCTTCGTTATATTATCATACCTTAGCTACCAGAATTTATGCTGCACTCAAGCGGTGGAAGGAAAGACGAGCAGCTAAGGGAATCTCACACATCATATAAGATTGTGAAAAGTGCATCACAACCTGTCACTTGTGCTGAAATTTATATTAAAGGTAAACACATTGGGGAAGTTATTACTATGTCTACGAGATGAGAAATAAATCCAGATATGCGTATTCAATTATTATTTTTAGTACTAATATGGTGCAGGTTCATTGACCGAAGTCAGGAATTCCTTTCAAAACATGGTTACCGATGGAACTTCATTTACTGACTGGATTTGATATCTATGTGGTTTTGAAAATTTATTCAACACAATTGTCATATATTTTGACTCAATGTGGAATTATTCATATTATTGGTTGTCATATATTTTGACTCAATGTGGAATTATTCATATTATTGATATATGTGACTGAAAATTATTGATGCAGAATTTCATTTGAGGAAACAAAATACTCAAGGTGCCTATAAAGGTGGAAATTAATTACACTCGAGAAAATAATACTCGAGGCGCCGAGGACGACTATGCTGGAATAATTAGGCGGAAACTAAGGTCTCTAGTGATCTTAAGTGTCATAGCAAGGAAACATACTAAGGGAAGGTATCACTATATATTTCTTTGGATTTTCAATGTAGTGTTAACCTGGTTGCTGGCCCCTTGACTAAGCCTATTAGTCATAAGGTATTTGGTAAGCATGTTAAGGCTATGGGTTTACGAATATTTGAATAATCGTTTTGGACAAGTGGGAGATGTTGGAATTATGTGTCCTGCAACTATATTCAATTTTTTTGGAATCGTTAATATTCGGAATACCTTATTATGGAACTGTATATGTACTTATACATGGAATTGATTTGCATGTTTAGCATGGTATTGTTACTTGTTGGAATGTACTTAAGAAGTACTCCCTCCGTCCGGAAATACTTGTCATCAAAATGAATAAAAAGAAATGTTTTTAGATGTATATTAGTTCTAGATACATTCATTTTTATCCATTTTGATGACAAATATTTTCGGACGAAGGGAGTATATGCTTAAGGAAGCTGGTTGATTATCAATGGAATACAATATAGTATTTATATTGGAAAGATTACCCTGGTACACTGATGATTGGAAGGAGGTAGATCGTATAATTAGATTACAACCTTAATGTTAATCTACATAATTAGAGTAATTAATTTACACTCTAATATGGCACGTTGCTCACAAGCGTGTGCTCCGTGGACATAACGGGTAGAATCCGTTAACATACAAATATGGTCGTGGTTGATAATTTGATCTGGACTATATCCCGGAAACTAGTGAAAAAAATAGGAATCTTATATCTGTATAAGAGGTGGACTCTTTGGAAAGGCAGTATAAGAAGGTCCCTACCCCCTAGCCTCAGATATACGAATTGTGAGCGGTACAACGGATAAGCGCGGGGAATAGGGGGTAGACCACAAAACCTAAATTTTTAACATCTTTATCAATGTTGACGCTGCTATCTTTTCTGATGCTTGCAAAGTGGGAGTTGGAGTTGTAATCCGAGACCACATTGGAGCATGCCTGGTTGCTTGCAGCCAGCCTCTCTTCGGTGTTGCGACTCCTGAATTAGCGGAGGTATGGGTATTGAGACATGTTGTCTCCCTCGCTTCTGATCAGGGATTCCACTCGGCGATCTTTGCGACAGACTGCCTTTCTCTCGTGCAACGGATGAACTCCTCGTCGATCTACAAGTCGGAGGTGGGTGCAGTGGTAGCTGATATCAAATTCAGCCTGGATCATTTTACTTTGGTGACTTTTGGTTATGTCGGGTGTTCTCTGAATAAATCAGCACATCCCTATTGTCTTTCATTCAGTTACGGAGTCTATCATGCAAACTATCTCTGCTGATGTTTCGTAATCAATAAAGTGTTGTTTCCTCAATAAATAAAGCTAAATAGTGTTGAAAATACTTAACACGTTGGAACAACTTTAGATGACCAATCATTCAACCGAGCACAACCCAAAAACTGGAAGCATAGCGTGGGCTATTGTGTCAGTTTTGTTAAAACGAGACAGAGGGAAAAAGAATGGCCTACACAACATGTAGTAGCAGTATAAGAACCAAATGTAAAAGTAATTAACACGTTGAAAGAACATAGAAGGCCAATCATTCAACAGAGGATGAGAGCAATGAATGCATAACCTATATCATGGACGGAAAAGATAAATACCGAACATCAGATTTTTGGGATATTTTTTCGAAAAGGGACGCTTTATTACTTAAAAGGTTTAAGCGCCGAACGAGAGCAAAGAAGGCCTTGTTGGACTACGCCTTTGAGCAGGGCATAAGCACCGCTGATTATAAGACAGACACGAACTACCACATTATCTTTAGCTAGGACCTGAAGGGGGAGAACTCATCAGTTTATAGCGCTATCATACATGAGATTATACATCACTCTTTAGATTTTGCTTTTTGTAAGTTTAGTCATGAATTTAGGAGCTCGAATGTCGAAACTCACAACGTAGCGAAGTATGCTTTATCTCTCGGGGTAGGTCGCCATGTGTGGTTGGGACACCCGGGAGATCTTCCATCCGTCCCTGTAAACATAATGACGAATTAATAAAAACTTCACGAGGTTGTCTAAAAAAAAATCTTTAGCCAGGATGGGTGGAACGAGTGCCAGTGCTCAAGACGTGGCATTGCTCCTGCACCATCTCGCGGATGTGCACACATAGACGTCTTCCAAGCCACCCCCAATCACTCCACTCATGGCCCACTCTGTCCCTCGTCGGCCCGATCGACGCCGTGAGCGCTGCCACGGGCACACGTCGGGATTGATCTCCGCCACCATCTCCACAGTGGACCTAGAATTACCTACCAAGCACACCAGTGGCCGCCATTGCAGCCAGGGAGGCCTCCGTCGTCTTCAATGTCATGAAGCAGCCGATCACCATGACTCCGAGCTCAGCTATAAAACCCCAACCTCTCAAAGCACTCGGCCTCTATCCTCTCTCTCAAACGACGGCCTACACAAAGGATATGCGATGTGCGACCGTTGCCTCTACACAACCACTCCTCTGTGTCAAGTCATCGTCCATATTTTGCATCTCCTTGCAACCACCGAATCTAGAAAGAGGAACCATCACTACAGTTTGATGGCTACCACAATCCCTTGCGAGTCTGCCGCCTCAGGCTGGAGTGGTCACCACAAGGACCAACACCGATGGTGGAGGAGACAACCGTCGACTAGCACCTCGTTGGTGAGAGCTTTGTCCAGGCCCGTCGGCCCAATGGCCAACATGGCTGAAGCTTGAGCATGAAAGGTAGATCATCCTCGCTGACGTGCACCCACGCATAGCACAGTAGCCGCTAGATTAGGAGCGCACAACCACTAGATCGCGCTACGCCTCCCGGCCGGAGCACTCTGCCCACCTCGAGGTCGCCCGCCGTCATGCCTCAACCACACAGTCGCACTGCGGCCTCACATCCAGTGACATCAACCGACGGCGGCGGGACGAAGAGGGATGGGGAGGAGAGCTAGGCGTCGGCGACGGAAGCGCCTCCCGTGTCTCCCGAACGGCCGACATGGAAGAGTCGCTTGTAGCCTTGTACTCTAGTGATATCTACTAGAGTACAAATCATTTGTGTGTAATTTTCTAATGTGAATATCTGGTTAACTGACTTTGTCACCACCAAATGAGAACATCGTATTTAATTTTTTTTACGTCAATATTGTATTCAATGAAAATTCTTAATGGGCTCTAGGTATTTTACATCACATGACTTTTATACAGTCGCCATGGGTTCTTTATGAGAGTATATGAACAAGGATTGGCTTCGATTAGGTAAGGCGTGATTTGCACGTGCACAAGAACAGCGAGTCGTCCTACTAGTACTCATCAAGCCATTAGCAAAACTTTTTGTCACGTGCCTTGGATGCACATGCACAACAAGACTCTTGTTCCTTTCTTATTAGAGTTGATTATTTAAATTCTTATTTTCATAATATGTTCTTTGATATATACAAGTTGGGACCCATGCATATCGCTTGTTTCTTTCTTTAACCGTATACATTTCACTCCCGATCAATTACTTACCATTCTCATCGATGTGAGCCGGCCAGGCCCGAATTCTCAATCGTACAGATTTCACACTGTCATTGCTTTTGACCGTTGTTGGCCACACATATATAAATCCAGGCTAGATATGCGCATGCCAAAACCCTTCTCGCAGGAGATGGCCTCCAATGGTGGCGCACCAAACCCATGGCAACAACCGTTGTCGCGGCCATCGCGTGAGGGCTACACATGCCCTTTTTGCCGTAGGAGGTGGGTCACACACCAAGCCCTTGGTGGCCACATGTCCTCGCAAAGCTGCCTCAACAATCGCCACCGGAACACGCCGGTAAGCCTGCCCCAACCAGCCTCCTCTGTGCCTGACTCTACTCTTTTGGGGTCGTGGCTGCTTGTGCTTGCACCCAACCTTGCCTTCTGGGAGGAATACCGCCGTGGAGGTCCCCGTCCGGTGGAGATTGACTTCATGGGTCTACTATGGGCGCAAGAAGACGTCGCAATGCCGCAACCGAGTGACAGAGCCAGCGAGGTGTTCGACCTAACCTTGAGGCTCTGATTCGTGGAGGGCACATGATCACAAGCAAAATAAATACATTCGAAGATAGATGAACATCGTGTAATATAAGATTCGTCCAAGCGTGTCATTTGGTTCAGCTACCTCTTACCGTGTTCTTTGCTATTTAGAACTTCGGATTGATTTCAAGATGACATCATGATGAATATTGTGCATGTTCAAGATTCAGTTGCCTTTACTTTTTCTAATTTGAATAGGTGCGTACCTTGTGTTGCAACGGGACCCGAGAATTTTCATGTTTACAATATAGTAGTTGAGTCGATTAACCTTACATATTTAGTAGGTCCATGTGTGGAACTCAATCTCCTTGGCCATGCATGGGACCATAATGGATATACCTTGTGAGCATTATAATATTATTAATATTACAGAGAGCGTTATATCTAAAAGAAAATCCATTTTATAAAGATTATCCTTCAGAAAGAGAAACATAATAGCAGGTTATGAAAAGTGCACAAAAGTGGCAAACAAGCATCAAACATTGAGGTGTCCATGCATTCCTAGGGAG
This sequence comes from Triticum aestivum, assembly GCF_018294505.1. NCBI lineage: Eukaryota > Viridiplantae > Streptophyta > Magnoliopsida > Poales > Poaceae > Triticum > Triticum aestivum. Next base: position 17,865,238 of record NC_057800.1, read on the forward strand.
CAATAAAACATAAATAAACAATTTACGCTGGGTGACCGGCTAAGTCTTGAGGAGCGGAGGTCGCACTGTTTGCTGGCACCTCCCACACATCCATGTGCGCAGTTAAGGCCCACCCCACCACACCCACGTCTTCTTTTACCTTATCCCCTTACGCGTCTTCCACCTCCCGCAAGCACCATTCCCACTCTCTCCTCTTTGCCTCCACCCCTCATCCCCCACAAGAGGGGGCATGCCATTGTTGCCACACGCATCTTGTCCCTGATCAACAGCAAGGCCATCGGCGTGGCGCACCTTCCCCCACAGTGCCACCGGATGCCCGTGCTGCGATGAGCTTTTTCCCTTGGCGAACAAGAGCATCGTCCAAAGCTTACTTTGTAATGGGTTGCGCCCCAAGCATGCTTGAACCTTCCAGTCCCGGTGTTGTCCGCGGCAAGCACCGGCGCTGCTGCCGGCTACAACAGGCGTTGGACCCAACAAGGGGAGGGGGTGTTGGGTTTGCCCCCTATTTTGCACCACGTGGCACCGATGCTACAGACGGTGAGTGGCGGCGCCAGGAAATGAAGGCTGGGTATTCATCCAAATATATTTTTTTGCTCTAAATGTAGTATATGAACCAAACAACACAATACTAGCAATATATGAACAAAACAACACTAGCATAACGACAATAGCAATATTTCAATGTATAAGACCATAACGACATGAATACATAAGTACCTTTTGATTGATAAAGTGATGATATCCTTCTTACAATATAATTTTGCGGGCGCCTTTTTGGAAGAGATTGATGACATCTTCATCCTTCACTTGATTGAAAAATTCTCTCTCAACAAATGTAACCAAACAATTGTTCAAATATTCATCATCCATTTTGTTCCTTAGCTTATTCTTCACATGGCTCATTGAAGAGAACACCCTTTCAACACTAGCAATAGCTACTGGCAGAATCAATACCAACTTAAGAAGCTTGTAAACAATATGATATTGTTCATGCTTGTTTGTCTCAACAAGCATAACTGAAAGCTGACACAGATTTTTCAGGTTTTGAAACCTTTCATCTCTACGCACATTAATAACATACATGTTTAGTTGCCATGGAAGTCTTGCCAGTTCATCACTTGTAAAATCAGAAGCATAAAACTTTGTAGCAAGTCTAACCAACTTATCTTGGTCATAAGCAGCAAATAGATGAAGTGGACAGAATGCTGCCATGCAAGAAAGTAGCTCCGTGTTTACCTCATCAAATCTGCCATCACTAGTAGAAAACAGGGCTATGGTCCAGGCCGGCTCAGCCCATTAGTCCCGGTTCAGTCTAGAACCGGGACCAATGTGGGCATTGGTCCCGGTTCGTGAGCCCAGGGGGCCGGCCGGGCCACGTGGGCCATTGGTCCCGGTTCGTCTGGACCTTTTGGTCCCGGTTGGTGGGACGAACCGGGACCAATGGGCCTCGCTCCTGGCCCACCACCATTGGTCCCGGTTGGTGGCTTGAACCGGGACCAAAGGCTTCCCTTTAGTCCCGGTTCATGTCATCAACCGGGACCAATGAGGTGCCTATATATACCCCCTCGCGCAAGAGCAGAGCACAGTGCTCTGTTTTTTCTGGCCGAGGGGGAGAGGGCTTTGTGGTGCTCTAGCTCACCTCCTATGCACATGAGGTGTTCGATGGAATGCCCGAGCCACACTACTTAAGCTTTCTCCTCTCGAAGCTCGACCTCCAAGCTCCATTTTCCTCGAGATTTGTCTAGATTTAGCGGTCCGTCACGCCCCGTCCCCGTCTTCACCGCCGTCGATCACCCGCGCCGATCTCATCACCGACACCACCGTGGTGAGCCTCTTGTTCTTATCTTCTTTCTGAAAGGAAAAATATTCTTACTTGTATGTTTAGATAGATACTTGTATCATTTTCTTACATTTATTATTGCATCTTATATAGTGCGATGGTTTTGGTATCCGCCCCCGTCGGCCCTCGTCCTGTCTATGATTCGGATTTGGTATGTATATTATCTTTATAACTATTGGTTCATTTATTGTTTATGAAAATTATGCCGACCAACGTGACATAGATTTTATTTATCTAGGATGTATGTGAATCGGAAATGCCAACCGACCCTATTGTCGAGAGGTTAAATTTAGTTGAAGAAGAAAACAATTTGTTGAAGGAAAAAATAAAAAAAATTGAGGAGGAGAAGATGATATTGGAGTTGCATGTTGCGGATGTCGTCGATGATCACAAGATCAAGATGGATGCAATGCGCTTGAAGATTAGAAAGATTAGAAAATATGCCATTCATACCGAGGCTTGGTATCATTATGCCGTTGGATCAATTGTTACCTTGGTTGCGATTATGATCGCATTTGTTTTCGCATTGAAATGTTTTACATAGTTTCAATGTATGGTTTAATTAATTAGATGCTCTGGAGAGCTATATGTTGTTAGATGAGAACTATGTATGCACTTTGGTTTTAATGTGATGATGAACTTCTATTAATTTGGACACTTAATTATATATAATGCACGCAGATGAACCGGCAATGGATGTACGGTGACAGACACACCCGCGAGTACATTAAGGGCGTGCATGAGTTTCTCGATGCGGCTGAGGCAAACAAGCAGAATGGTTTTATGTGTTGTCCATGCACTGAATGTGGGAATACGAGGTCTTACTCTAACCGGAAAATCCTTCACTCCCACCTGCTTTACAAGGGTTTCATGCCACACTATAATGTTTGGACGAGGCACGGAGAAATAGGGGTTATGATGGAAGACGGCGAAGAAGAAGAGTACGATGACAACTATGTGCCCCCTGAATACGGTGATGCTGCAACGGGGGGAGCTGGTGAAGATCAAGAGGAACCAGACGATGTGCCCAATGATGCTGCCACGGGTGAAGCTGCTGAAGATCAAGAGGAACCAGACGATGTGCCCGATGATGATGATCTCCGCCGGGTCATTGTCGATGCAAGGACGCAATGCATTAGTCAAAAGGAGAAGCTGAAGTTCGATCGCATGTTAGAGGATCACAAAAAAGGGTTATACCCCAATTGCGAAGATGGCAACACAAAGCTCGGTACCGTACTGGAATTGCTGCAGTGGAAGGCAGAGAATGCTGTGGCTGACAAAGGATTTGAGAAGCTACTGAAAATATTGAAGAAGAAGCTTCCAAAGGATAACGAATTGCCCGACAGTACATACGCAGCAAAGAAGGTCGTATGCCCTCTAGGATTGGAGGTGGAGAAGATACATGCATGCCCTAATGACTGCATCCTCTACCGCGGTGCATACAAGGATCTGAACGCATGCCCGGTATGCGGTGCGTTGCGGTATAAGATCAGACGAGATGACCCTGGTGATGTTGACGGCGAGCCCCTCAGGAAGAGGGTTCCTGCGAAGGTGATGTGGTATGCTCCTATAATACCACGGTTGAAACGTCTGTTCAGAAACGAAGAGCATGCCAAGTTGATGCGATGGCACAGTGAGAACCGAAAGAAAGATGGGAAGTTGAGAGCACCCGCTGACGGGTCGCAGTGGAGAAAAATCGAGAGAAAGTACTGGGATGAGTTTGCAAAGGACCCAAGGAATGTATGGTTTGCTTTAAGCGCGGATGGCATTAATCCTTTCGGGGAGCAGAGCAGCAATCACAGCACCTGGCCCGTGACTCTATGTATGTATAACCTTCCTCCTTGGATGTGCATGAAGCGGAAGTTCATTATGATGCCAGTTCTCATCCAAGGCCCTAAGCAACCCGGCAACGAAATTGATGTGTACCTAAGGCCATTAGTTGAAGAACTTTTACAGCTGTGGAATGGAAACGGTGTACGTACGTGGGATGAGCACAGACAGGAGGAATTTAACCTTAAGGCGTTGCTGTTCGTGACCATCAACGATTGGCCCGCTCTCAGTAACCTTTCAGGACAGACAAACAAAGGATACCACGCATGCACGCACTGTTTAGATGACACTGAAAGTATATACCTGGACAAATGCAGGAAGAATGTGTACCTGGGCCATCGTCGATTTCTTCCGACCAACCATCAATGTCGAAAGAAAGGCAAGCATTTCAAAGGCGAGGCAGATCACCGGAAGAAGCCCGCCATGCGCACCGGTGATCACGTGCTTGCTATGGTCAATGATTTACACTACGTAATCTTTGGAAAGGGTCCCGGTGGACTAGCTGTTCCGAATGACGCTGAGGGACACGCACCCATGTGGAAGAAGAAATCTATATTTTGGGACCTACCCTACTGGAAAGACCTAGAGGTCCGCTCCTCAATCGACGTGATGCACGTGACGAAGAACCTTTGCGTGAACCTGCTAGGCTTCTTGGGCGTGTATGGGAAGACAAAAGATACACCTGAGGCACGAGAGGACCTGCAACGTTTGCACGAAAAAGACGGCATGCCTCCGAAGCAGTATAAAGGTCCTGCCAGCTACGCTCTTACGAAAGAAGAGAAAGAAATCTTCTTTGAATGCCTGCTCAGTATGAAGGTCACGACTGGCTTCTCGTCGAATATAAAGGGAATAATAAATATGCCAGAGAAAAAGTTTCAGAACCTAAAGTCTCATGACTGCCACGTGATTATGACGCAACTGCTTCCGGTTGCATTGAGGGGGCTTCTACCGGAAAACGTCCGATTAGCCATTGTGAAGCTATGTGCATTCCTCAATGCAATCTCTCAGAAGGTGATCGATCCAGAAATCGTACCAAGGCTAAGGAGTGATGTGGCGCAATGTCTTGTCAGTTTCGAGCTGGTGTTCCCACCATCCTTCTTCAATATCATGACGCACGTCCTAGTTCATCTAGTCGACGAGATTGTCATCCTGGGGCCCGTATTTCTACACAATATGTTCCCCTTTGAGAGGTTCATGGGAGTCCTAAAGAAATATGTCCGTAACCGCGCTAGGCCAGAAGGAAGCATCTCCATGGGCCATCAAACAGAGGATGTTATCGGGTTTTGTGTTGACTTCATTCCTGGCCTTAACAAGATAGGTCTCCCTAAATCGCGGTATGAGGGGAGACTGACTGGAAAAGGCACTCTTGGAAGAGACTCAATAATATGCAGGGACGGATATTCTTGGTCTCAAGCACACTACACAGTTCTACAGAACTCTACCTTGGTGACCCCGTATGTCGATGAACACAAGAACAGTCTGCGCTCCAAACACCCGGAGCAGTGCGACGACTGGATTACATGTGAACACATCAGGACTTTCAGCAGTTGGTTGGAAACACGTCTCAGAGGTGACAACACTGTTTGTGATGAGTTGTACTTGTTGTCCAGGGGACCATCTTTGACTGTATTGACTTACAAAGGATACGAGATAAATGGGAATACATTTTACACGATCGCCCAAGATCAAAAGAGCACCAACCAAAACAGCGGTGTCCGCTTTGATGCAGCAACCGAGAGCGGAAAGGACACATATTATGGTTACATAGTGGACATATGGGAACTTGACTACGGACCTGATTTTAAGGTCCCTTTGTTTAAGTGCAAATGGGTCAATCTGTTAGGCGGCGGGGTACAGGTAGACCCACAGTACGGAATGACAACAGTGGATCTGAAAAATCTTGGGTACACTGACGAACCGTTCGTCCTAGCCAATGATGTGGCACAGGTTATCTATGTGAAGGACATGTCTACCAAACCGAGAAAAAGAAAAGATAAGGAAGCGAATACATCATACGATGAGCCAAAGCGCCACATAGTTCTTTCAGGAAAAAGGGACATCCTGGGAGTGGACGGCAAGACAGACATGTCTGAAGATTATGAAAAGTTTCATGAAATTCCTCCCTTCAATGTCAAGGCTGACCCAAGCATCCTGATAAACAATGAAGATTATCCATGGTTACGGCGCAATAAGCAAATGACACAAGCGAAGAAAAAGTGAAGACTTTCTCCCGCAACTATTATGATGATACCATGCCAAATTTGTAACAGACGAACATGCTACCATTGTCCGTTTTGTACATGCACATGCTATGTGGGTGAAATTATGATACCATCCCAACTTTCAAATTTTTCAGAGTTCATTTGAAATGTTTTCATGTCTTATGGTTCGAAACTTTGATACTTCGAAAGTGATTGTCCATTTTGTACACGAAGTGCATCAAGTTTTTGTCGTAACCCTCTCTACTTTTTGGAACATGCTATGTGGGTGAAATGATGATACCATGCCAACTTTCAACCTTTTCAGAGTTCATTTTGAAATGCTTTCCAATTTCAGAGTCATTTAGCTCAAAGAATGAATTAATAGCAAACAGAATGAACTACAAAACTTTTATAGTAAAGTTATTCATAAATTAGTGATTCACACAAATTTTTAAAAATTCAAATTTAAACTATTCAAAATTTAAAACTAATGGCACTAACAAAAAGTTTATAATTTTTGTGACCTAAAATCAAAAAGAAATCACTAAAAAACTATAAGTATTTAGTTGTAAGTATAAATAAAAAATAAAAAGAAAAAATTCTATTTTATAGTAAAGTTATTCATAAACTAGTGATTCACACAAATTTTTAAAAATTCAAATTTAAACTATTCAAAATTTAAAACTAATGGCACTAACAGAAAGTTTATAATTTTTGTGACCTAAAAGCAAAAAGAAATCACTAAAAAACTGTAAGTATTTAGTTGTAAGTAGAAATAAAAAATAAATAGAAAAAAATTCTATTTTTATAGTAAAGTTATTCATAAACTAGTGATTCACACAAATTTTTAAAAATTCAAATTTAAACTATTCAAAATTTAAAACTAATGGCACTAACAGAAAGTTTATAATTTTTGTGACCTAAAAGCAAAAAGAAATCACTAAAAAACTGTAAGTATTTAGTTGTAAGTAGAAATAAAAAATAAAAAACCAAAATAATGTAGAAATAAAAAAGAAAAAACCAAAAAAAATGCCTCCTACTGGGCCTCCACGGCCTAAATACGACTAGAAACCCTACATGGGCCAGGATTCAGACCCGCAGAAGGCCCAATAGGCCCACAGGCAGTAGCAAGTTTAGGCCCGAAAGCCTGCATTAGAGAGGAGCTCGAATGGGGAGGCACACCAGCGCTTATAAACCAGTGCCGGCGCCCTTCAGCTAGCGATGTGGGACTAAACTTTTGGGCGCGGGGCAGCACAAGGCCATTGGTCCCGGTTGGTGGCACCAACCGGGACTAAAGGGGGCATTGGTCACGGTTCGAACGAACCGTGACCAATGCCCCCTTTATTCCCGGTTGGTGCCACCAACCGGGACCAATGGCCTTCGCTTCCCGCCCTTTCGGCTGCTGAAAATTGGCCTTTGGTCCCGGTTCGTCGCACCAACCGGGACTAAAGGGAGCATTAGTCCCGGGTCGTAGCACGAATTGGGACCATTGCTCTAGCTATATAAGCCAACACTTGTGGAATTTTGGCCAGCCGCCTCCCATTCGCCCGACGCCCCCAGGTCGTTCGTCGTCGTCGCCGCCGCCCCGAGCCCGTCCTCGCCCCGCGCCCGCCGCCGTCGCCCCGCCCCACCGTCGCCCCGCCCCGGCCCGCCGTCGCCCCGCCCCGCCCCGAGCCCGTACGTCGTCGCCCTGCGCCCGCCGGCGTCGCCCCACCCCGTCGCCGCCCCGAGCCCGCCGCCGTCGCCCCGCCCCGTCGCCGCCCCAATCCCGTCGCCGCCCCGATCCCGTCGCCGGCCCTTTAGGTTGATGATGTTGATGATATGATGATATGATGATGTTTTTTTTCTGTTGATGATATGATGATGTTTTTTTTCTGTTGATGATATGATGATGTTTTTTTTCATATATGCATTTTTTCATATATGTATTAATTTTTTAAGTTGTTAGTAGATATCGATTTTAGGTTAGTGCATTTTATCACTGATTTTAGGTTAGTGCATTTTATCACTGATTTTAGGTTAGTTGAGCCTCTTTAGTGCATTTTATGTTTGTTGCATTTTAGGTTAGTGCATTTTATGTTAGTGGAGAGGAAAAAGTAAAATAAGGAAAAGGAAAATAAGTAGAGAAAGAAGGAGAAGAAGAAGGAGAAGACGAGGAGAGGAAGAAAAGGAAGAGGAGAAGAAGAAAGGAATAGAGGAGAAGAAGAAAAAATAGAAAATTTCTATTTTTTCTTCTTCTCCTCTATTCCTTTCTTCTTCTCCTCTCTTTTTTTCTTTTTTTTCTTCGATCTTCTCCCCCTCCCGATAGGAAAGTTTTATATAGAAAGTTACAATTTTAGAAAAGTTTTATATATGCAAAAATTACAATTTTAGAAAAAGAAGGATAGGAAAGAAGAAAATAAGAAGAGGAAAGAAAGAAGAGGAGAGGAAAAGAAGAGGAGAAATAAATAAGAAGAAGAAAAAAGAAGAAAAAGAAGAGGAGAAGGAAGAAAGGAATAGTGGAGAAGAAGAGAAAATAGAATTTTTTTTCTATTTATTTCTTCTTCTTTTTCTTCTTTTTTCTTCTTCTTATTTATTTCTCCTCTTCGAGGGGTCGAGGGTCGGGAACTAGGGTAGAGGGTCGAGGGTCGTTAAGGGGTCAAGGGTCGAGGGTTCGAGGGTTCTATAGGTTCGAGGGTCGAGGGTTCCAGCAGGGTCGTCTAGGGGTCGTGGGTTCCAGGGTCGTCGAGGGTTCGAGGGTTCGAGAGGTTTCCTAGTGTCAAAGTATTGAAGAAATCCATGCCTTCATCATTAGCCGGAAGTAACCAGGGCATGTTGGTACGAAGTTCTGCAAAGTTGTTCTGGAATGGAGTCCCGGATAGAATAATCCGCCTTTTGGTACGAATTCAGCAAAGGCCTTCCAAATAGCGATATTCAGAAGGCTCTTGCTGAACTTTGTACCAAAAAGTGAATTATCCTATCTGGGACTCCGTTCCAGAACAACTTTGAAGAGCTTCGTACCATCATGCACATGTTACTTTCGCCTAATGATGAAGACATGGTTTTGTTGAATCCTTTGACACTAGGCAACCTCCCGACCCCTCGGCGATCCTCTCGAACATGAGAGGAAGAAGAGGGTCGTCTAGGGGTCGAGGGTTCCAGGGTCATCCAGGGTTGAGGGGTCGAGGATCGCCGAGGGGTCGAGAGAGGTTTCCTAGTGTCAAAGTATTGAAGAAATCCATGCCTTCATCATTAGCCGGAAGTAACCAGGGCATGTTGGTACGAAGTTCTGCAAAGTTGTTCTGGAATGGAGTCCCGGATAGAATAATCCGCCTTTTGGTACGAATTCAGCAAAGGCCTTCCAAATAGCGATATTCGGAAGGCTCTTGCTGAACTTTGTACCAAAAAGCGAATTATCCTATCTGGGACTCCGTTCCAGAACAACTTTGAAGAGCTTCGTACCATCATGCACATGTTACTTTCGCCTAATGATGAAGACATGGTTTTGTTGAATCCTTTGACACTAGGCAACCTCCCGACCCCTCGGCGATCCTCTCGAACATGAGAGGAAGAAGAGGGTCGTCTAGGGGTCGAGGGTTCCAGGGTCGTCGAGGGTTCGAGGGGGGATCCGAGGGAGAGGTTTCCTAGTGTCAAAGTATTGAAGAAATCCATGCCTTCATCATTAGCCGGAAGTAACCAGGGCATGTTGGTACGAAGTTCTGCAAAGTTGTTCTGGAATGGAGTCCCGGATAGAATAATCCGCCTTTTGGTACGAATTCAGCAAAGGCCTTCCAAATAGCGATATTCGGAAGGCTCTTGCTGAACTTTGTACCAAAAAGCGAATTATCCTATCTGGGACTCCGTTCCAGAACAACTTTGAAGAGCTTCGTACCATCATGCACATGTTACTTTCGCCTAATGATGAAGACATGGTTTTGTTGAATCCTTTGACACTAGGCAACCTCCCGACCCCTCGGTGATCCTCTCGAACATGAGAGGAAGAAGAGGGTCGTCTAGGGGTCGAGGGTTCCAGGGTCGTCGAGGTTTCCAGGGTTCTTCTCCTCTATTCTTTCTTCTCCTCTTTTTTTTCTTCTTCTTCCTCTTTTTTTTATCGGGGACGAGGGTCGTCGAGGGACATAGATGTAGTGTCATCGTTGTCGATATATACCACGTCCCGATAGCTTACTATGATTAGGTAGCTAGTTCTACGTTTGGCACTAATATATCCATCTGTCATGTTTGAATAATAATTGCCATGTTGTAAATATTTGTAGAAACTATGGACACTGCCCTAGACGAAGCAACAAAAGAAGCGTTGTTGAGGGACATAATCGCAGAAGGAAGTGATGCCATCTCGTTGTTTCTCAACGAAACCGATGGTCTGGAAGGAGAGGGTGAACAAGCTGGCTACGGTGACCTAATGCCGGTGCAAGAAGAAGAACATGAGGACGGCTCCGGTGACCCAATGCCGGTGCAAGAAGGAGACCGTGATGACGGCTCCGGTGACCGAACCGAGTCCGGCCAGGTATATATATTAGTTAAGCCTATGCTGACTAGCTGATTGATGCATTCATTGTTTTGGTATGTACACATATTAATTAAGTCTTTGTTCTTTTTTCTAGCCCTCCGGATCGAGCACAACTTCGGTAAAGAGACGAGGCCCGAAGAAAAAGTTGAGCTCGGATGAAAAGTTTGAGATCATAGCAATCGCGCCCGACGGCCAACCTATTGAACCCCTCCGGACAAAGAGCGCATTTGTTGCTCAGTGCGGGGTTCTGGTTAGGGACAAGATCCCGATAAGCATCCAGCAATGGTTTAAGCCGGCTACAGAAGACCCTGAGGTCTCTTATGTCAATGATATGCAGAAAATGATCTTTGGACTGAGCTGAAGTCAAATTTCACCCTACCGCCTGAGGATAATCCAGAGAACCCAGTTAAAGAGAAATTAATCAAGTCTTTTGCTCTGAAGAGGATGGCAGAACTATTCAGGAGGTGGAAGAAAGAGCTGAATAAGTTTGTCGAAAATAATGAGACACCAGAATTCAAGGGCAGATATGAGAATATCAGAGATCACTGGCCCGCATTTGTGGCCCACAAGACATCGGAAAAGAGTCAGAAGATGTCAGTGACAAACAAGCAAAATGCTGCGAAGAAGAAGCTTCACCATCGCACGGGGTCAGGTGGCTACCTCGTAGCCCGGCCTAAGTGGTCCAAGACTGAGAATGATCTGGTTCATAAAGGGATCGAACCAGAGACAATTAACTGGCCAGACCGTTGCCGGACTTGGTTCTTCGGGGCTGGCGGAACCCTGGACCCTGTAACAGGGAAGTGCATTTGGATGAACGATCAAATGGACATACCAGTCAGTAAGCTTAAGCAGTATACCGAAGCAGCGCAGGAAGAGACGTTCTTTCCAGACAGAGAGAACGACGAGCTCACAATGGCCCTCGGGAATCCTGAGCACCCTGGACGGACACGAGGCACGCCAGGCTCCATTTCGTGGAAGGTTGGGTTTCCGGACGCAGGCGGTTACAAATCCCATGAGAGGAGGAAAAAAGTGTAGCAGACCCAAATGCAGGTGCTGCAAGCAAGGGTAGACGTGATAGAGGAACGAGAAGCAAATCGCAGCAAACGTACTGCCGAAGCCTCCCCCGAAGCTACCCCGCCATCTCAGCGCAGAAGCAGCGTGGCTTCCACCGAGCTGCTTCAGCCGGAGCATGCCTTGACGGCTCCTGCCAGCTATCCCGTGGATGCTATAACGGAGTCTCAAAATTGCCACCTTATGACGCAATGGATGAATTTGAAGGTCAAGGCGGCTGTTGGCTCTGTTTATCCTACTGAACCCGGCGCAACTTTTCACTGCCGGCCGATTCCAGAAGGATATGCTAGGGTGATGGTGGATGAGATAACGGAGGGATTTGAGGACCTCCAGCTTGACCACCCTACCGATGAAGGGGAGACTCAGCTGGGGTCTGCTCTGAAGACTCCATGCCTATGGCGGAAGGATCTCATCAACCTTCTGAACTGGACGCCACCGCCTCCTCCTCCTCCGGCGAGTCAGGGCACTCCGCCTCCACCGCCTCCTCCTCCGGCGAGTGATGATCAGGGCCCTCGGCCGGCTCCTTCTCCGGCGCGTGGCGGCACTCCGCCTCCTTCTTCGCCTGCGCCGACGCGCCCGAGCAGCCAGCCTCCTTCTCCGCCTCGTCAGCAAGGGCGGAAGAGACCTGCCGCCGCTCCAGCTGCTCCGGCGCGTCGTAGTCCTTCTCCTCCGCCTCTTAAGCAAGTAAAGAAGACAACCGCTACGTCTGCTCGGTCGGCGTCTAGCAGTACAACCAGAGGCGGGAGGACATACAGATTCGGTCCTTCTCTGAAGACTCCGGAGAAGTTACCATATGCGAGGACCCTGGAGGAGAACGCCGAGATCGCGTGAGAAGAAGTGAGGAACTTCTTTGAAGGGGTGAAAGCAAAGAAACATCCACCTCCGGAGGAGAAGGTATATCGGGTGAAAGTGAAGCGCACTCTGGCTGCCCTGACAAAACCACCGAAGTCTGATCCGCCGAAAGGAAACTATGACCGCATTATTGGAAATGAATTTGCCGAAGCGGAGCGGTCGGGAAGTACTGTCAGTGATCAAAGGCTGAAAGAACGACGAGCTGGGAAACAAATTGCCCAGCTCGGCGAACAAGCGAAGGAATCGTGCCCCCCGCTCAAGGTGCCTAGCCACAACATCGCTAATGATCCGAGGATGGTGCCCGGTTATAGCAATCTTGCAGATTACCTGCCCGACGAAGTACATTATGAACCCATGGACGTGCAGATACAAAGATACGAGTACGGGAAGCCTCTCATCAAAGATGAAAGATCTCTATCAACGATGATGCGAAGATTGCATGATTGGTACTTGAAAATCTGCAGAGACTCTGGGGGAGGAGTACTTTGTATGTGAAAGTTAAAAAGGAGCATGACCTCGTTGGAATTGATCTGTTGCATGTTCCATTTGAGGAGTTCTATCAGTTTTTCAATCAATTGGCCCTCGATAAAACAACGGTTGCCTGCTACTGTCTGTAAGTAGTACTACTTCTGTCATTAAGTTTCTCTATATAGCTTAGCTCTTTCATTGCATGTATTTATAATCATCCTCACTATATTATGCAGATTGAAGATCGCCGAATTGAAGAAAAGACAAGTCGGTGATATTGGGTTCATTAACACATATCTCATAGATGCAACTCAGGTTAAACTTCATGCCGCAGCTACCGAGGCCAACTTGCTACGATCGTTCGTAATAAATCAAAACAAAGATATAATACTCTTTCCTTACAACTTCAGGTGAGTGTTACTGTCTTGTGCGTATTCGGTTTCCCTTATATATTAGTCAAGGTTATAGTAATGTAATTCATGAGTTATGCATGTGTGTGCAGTTTCCACTATATTCTCCTAGAGATTAAGCTTGAGCAGGGACTAGTAACCGTCTTAGACTCAAAACGAAAAGATCCCCAGGACTATGCAGACATGACTCAAATACTCCAGAAGTAAGTTAAATCGATCATTATCCACCATATCAGCAACTTTGTTCATTTCCTGATATCAAGTAATTGTTTTCTTTGTCCGGCAGGGTTTGGAGAAAATTCACCAAAACAGTTCCGGGACTGCCGAAGGAGCTGGAATTTAGACACCCGAAAGTAAGTACTATAGTAGCATGTTCCGCGCATCTCCTAGTGATTCAAGTGCTAGTTTCATCAATACCATTTAGCATTCTTGCTTATCAGTTTGATTGACCTCTATTTCTTGTAAAGTGATTGTGGCAGGAACAAGGGAATGATTTCTGTGGATACTACATCTGCGAGTCCATCCGCCACACGACTTGTGAGCGGGGCGGGTACTCTAACGAACAATATGAAGTACGTAAATAACAACATTCACAATTTTATTTTATTACCATCATTTGTGTTGAGTTTCATTCATTCATATATATATATGTATTGACCCCCTTCTTCAAATTAGATGTTTCGGAAGCGGGATGAACTCCTAGCACCAGCTCGCATGCGAGCAATTCAAGAGGAATTGGCGGCATTCTTTCTTGACCACGTGATCCCTGAAGACGGAGAATTCTATGTGGACCCTGAGTCTGTATGATTATATTTGTAAGAGATAATTATTGTATATATGTAGCTGGTAGTGTCAGATAGATATACGAGAACTTGTTGTTCGACCAATCTCTCGGAGAAGGAGAGGTGGTCGATATCACTTCTCTCTGTATGCATATATGTTCATGACGATCTTCTGTTTCCTTATTTTGCTTACTAGCTAGCCAGCGTGTCTAGTCCTCTCTATACGTATGTATAGTACGTAGCGTCGACCAAGCACGGACATAAGAGAGGACACTTCTCTCTATTAATTATAGCTAGCTAACACAATATATGAAACACCTAAATTAACCCCCCAAAACCCCCACCCCCTTTTAAAAAAAAAACAAAAACTCCAGCCACAGATATGCTGACGTGTGGATGCCTATTGGTCCCGGTTGGTGCCACCAACCGGGACCAAAGGGTCTCCTGACTGGGCTCTGCGCACTGCCCACGTGGAGGCCCATCAGTCCCGGTTCTGGATTGAACCGGGACTAAAGGGTCGGGGCATTAGTACCGACACTTTAGTCCCGGTTCAGGAACCGGGACTAAAGGCCCTTACGAACCGGGCCTATAGGCCCTTTTTCTACCGGTGCTTGCAGTTGTTGCAGAAACAACCTGTATCAATATCTGGTAATTCCCGCTTGGCAAGACGGTCCACTGCCTAGACCCGCCCCCTGATGACCAACCAAAGGAAAAATTTGCATTTCAGGGGAGCCCGTGTCTTCCAAATGGTGCAGTTAGTACTACATTTAATCGGTGGAGCAAAGTCTTCCAAATTTGCATTTCAGGGGAGCCCAAGTCATCCAAATTTGCATTTCAGGGGAGCCGAAGTATTCCAAATGGTGCACGTTTAGATTGATCTGCTGCCAGATGAGAGTACCTCACCAGCATGAAAGGGCACATCGGACATTACGATAGCTGGTTCATTGTGAGATCCCTCACATTTGTCAGCAACCGGTGCACTTTCGGGACATATGGGGCGGGGGAAGGCGCTCCGAGCTCCCTGAAGCCACGCGGCGGGAGAATCATTGGCTTCCATGGGCGCTCCGGGGCCTTTCTCGATGCTCTTGGGACCTACGTAAAGTTGGTCACCTAACTGTTAGTCTAAAACATCAACCATACCTCATGAATAAATTAAGAACTACCTCATGACTGAACCTTGTGCGCACTAATGTTATTTGATTAGGCTAGGTGAAAACAAGAATGACGTTTTGGAGGTTGAGCTCCATGGAGTCCTTTATTAAAAAAAAATCAAATTCAAACTTTTATGTTTCAAAAAAATCTGAAAAAATATGCGTGTATGTAAGGATGTAACCCACATGTGTGTAAAAATTCATGATGAAATACCTTGAGTTGCGACCTGTACAAAAAAGATAAATTTATGGCCTGGGAGGATGAATAGTATCATGTGTTAAACAGTCCCGGATTTGTTTGTTCTTTGCATAACCCTCATTTCAACGTACTTTGCCCTGAAAATTTACGCACCTGTGTGTTATGCCTTCATGTATGTCTGTGTTTTCTTCAGAATTTTTTGAAACGTAAAAATATGAATTCTGATGAAATTTGAAATTTGTAGTTGGAGGCCTCAGAGCTCGGTCGCCAAAAGGGATTTCCGGGTGAAAACTAAGTATATATAGAAGTAGTCCTATATGGTGCACTAAAACGTTTGTTAAGTTTCCCTTAGTGAGAACTCGGCAAAGGGAGCACCTCCGACACGGGGCCATGGTCTATTCTGGGTGGATCCACACTGTCATGTCTTTGTCGAGTTCTTTGTAACGCCTACTTGGCAAAGTGTGGACTTTGCCAAGTTTCGTGTGATCTCGAGTTTCCTTTCATCGGCACCGGCAATCTTCCACCATTGCCGAGTTGCATGCAGTTACCAAGTTATTTCTATCGGGCACTTGTCAAACTAGAAAGCCGGATATACTCACTGCTTCGTCCCCACAAGCTATGCTCACTGCTTCATCCCCACGAGCTACAACCACTACCACGCCCTTGAGCGCGTTGTGTGGTCCATCCGTGTCATCTGCCCCAGCACCATCTATGGGTGCACT
Organism: Triticum aestivum; assembly: GCF_018294505.1. Lineage (NCBI taxonomy): Eukaryota > Viridiplantae > Streptophyta > Magnoliopsida > Poales > Poaceae > Triticum > Triticum aestivum. The sequence continues at coordinate 17,881,271 of NC_057800.1, forward strand.
ACTGGGAGAATGCTACCATGAGAGGGAGGAGCACGAAAAGACATGCCGCTTCAACATAGCTGATTCCTCCGGTCTCCTCAGATGGGTTGTGAAGATGGGCCCTTCTGGTGGCGGCGGCAATGGCTGGAAGATGGACGTGCGCAACGTCGACCGTATCATTAAGGTGATTGTCAAGCATGGCCATGCGATTGACACCATGTGGGTGTTTTATGAGCGGGACGGGCGGAAGGAGTGGACTACTCTGTCAGGAGGACCCGGAGGAGATGCCTCAGTGGTAACACACATCACCACTTTTTTTGTTATTTTGAGATAATTAATTAAGTACTAGTACTAGGGAAATAGGGAACATATCTTGAATTAAACGACTTGGTGGTGATGGTGATCATCGATTTTTCTTGCATGTTCAGATTGATCTGCAGCCAGATGAATACCTCACCAGCATGCGGACCTGGATCGTCTGACGTACTGCCCCCTGACGTGGGGCCACTGACATGTGGGCCCAGGTCCACATGCTAGTGTGTGCAACGGCACGTCAGGGGAGCCGGCTCCCCAGCATGAAAGGGCATGCAGGACATTACGACAGCTGGCTCATTGTGGGATCGCTCACATTTGTCAACAACCGGCGCACTTTTGGGCCATACGGGGTGGAGGAAGGCGCGTCGTTTAAGCTCGCTGCAGCTGGGCGCTCAGGGGTCTTCTCAAGGCTCTTGGAACGTACGCAAAGTTGGTCACCTAACTGTTAGTCTTAAGACATCAACCCACTGCATGAATAAATTAACAAGTACCTCATGACTGAACATTGTACGCACTATTTTTATTTGGACAACCTATTTGCTTCACGCATGTTCCAAAAGACTTGTGGTTCTTTTGTTGGTGATTTGATCTTCAAATTTATTTTTTGGAAACTAACCGTAGGATGCACAAAATTGCCCGTCTGATTTACCCTCGGCCCTCTGGATCAGTTTACAAGGTACCTGCACTTCGAGCAACGGTCGTTGCTTCGCAATCCTGCAGGGGCCAGGGATGGGAGATAGCGGCTAATAGAAGCCTTAAAATTGTCATGATGTGCTTGGAATAGTTATCTGTTGATCCGTAGAGTACAAGTACGTAGCTAGGTTAGGCTAGGCGAAAACTCCCTCTTTAAAAGAGTATACGAGTACTCCTATATGGTGTAGTAAACGTTTGTCGACTTTCCGTTATTGAGAATTGGGCAAAGAGAGCACCACCGTCCCAAAGCCATGGTCTGTTCTGGGTGGGTCCATAGTCCATACTGTCACGTCTTTGCCTAGCTAGCAGGTCTTTATAACGCGAGCAATGCTACACCTACGTAGCTATTGTACGTAAACTAACGTAACAGCTTAGGTGTCCTTTTTCTGTTGGAGGGAATTAGGGAAGGGACCCCACCCAGTTGAAATCAGGGGGCGGAGGGATTAGTTGTTAGTCAAGTTACGTAAGCGTACATAGTTTCTTTTGTAAGTCTAGCATTTTTCTTATAACGCCTATTTGGCAAAGTGTAGACTCGAGTTTAGTGTGACCATTGAGTTTCAGATTTGCATGCAGCAACCGAGTTGTTTCTGTCCGGCACTCGGCAAAGTGCTTCCATTGCCGAGCTCCCGGTAAAAATCACTCCGAATAGTTTGGCCACTACGAAAAAGGGTTTCCCCCGCTTTGTATTATATAAAGCAACCACCGATACATCCAATGATAGGTGCTGGGACCGCAACACAAACAAGCTCAAATAAAAACAGAGAAAAAAGAAAAAGAAACAAATGCCAACAACGGTAGATCAACGAAACGAAGATGACCGGCGACCGCTGCACCCTCCGAAGAAGTACCACCACGTTCCCAGCACTCCGAAGCGCCGCGTACCAAGCAACACCTTCAACAAGGAGGCGACGACGACGCCGTTGTTGCCCGGACTAGTCCTAGGGTTTCCCCAGGTACGCGGGGGGCAGTGGGAGGAGGGGTGTACCCGACGCCCTTCAGGAAGGTCTGGCGGCACCCACAAGGCGTCGCCGCGTCGGGGCCGGACGAGCCGCCAGAGATTTCTCCCAACCCAAACCCCCACCACCACCCTAGACGAATCATAGTGCATCGCCCATCACGCAGCCCACCAACATGTGCCACCACGGTCACCGAATCAACTTCGCCGTCTCCATGAGGTCACCGACACGAGGCCTGGAGGATGGGGGAAGAGATAGTGGCCCCGGGGGCATTCGCAACATTGCCGACGTGAGGGGACAACCACCACCGCCACCGCGGAGCCGACCGGACGCACGTACAAGGGGCCTGCCAGGCGCCGAGGCCCGGTCGGACCCAAAAGGGTCCGGACAGCCCCTGCCATCACGCTGCAGCTCGCCGACCGACGAAGCCGCCACCGCCCGCAGACCATCGCCTGTTCGCCACCAACCAGGGAGTGGCGTCGCTGCGCATCGAGTCGTCGACCCGCGCTAGCCCAGATGGAGCACGAAAGGGCCCAGATCTGGGCCGCGCGGGCGCCGCCGGCCACCAGCACCGCCACGTCGCCCCGCGGCCAACGGCCGCGCCGCTGCACCAAGACCACGAAGCTCGCCTGAATCCCGCAGCCGACCGAGCTGCACTGCCGCCATTGCCCCCCCTCCCCCATGAGCATGTGGGGAAGGGACCGCCCGCCGCTGCCAGCGTCGCGCAGGCAAGGCCCGGCGGACCCAGCCGGCGGCGGTGGGGAGGGAGATGGACGGGGAGAGGGCGGAGGAGAGGTAGCGGCAGGGGCCTGCCCGTCGCCCGCGCGGGGGGGAGGGGAGGGGCGAGGGGGCGGACGAGAAGGCGTGGGAGGGGGGAGAGGGAAGCGGGGCGCGCGCAGCCGGTGGCGGCGGGAGGTGGGGCGTCTGGCGGCGGTGGTGGGGGGGGGGGGTCGGGGGGAGGAACCCTAGTCGCAGGAGCTCAGCGGGGTCGGGCAGCGCTATAGTTTGGGCACTAGCCAACGTCACCGATTCCAATGCTGAGTACACCACGAATGAGATGCTAACTCCAAAAATTTCATTCATATTGCATGCTGGGTTGTCAAACTTAAAAGTCTAGTTTCCTCGAAACGACCAATCTTTCCACAAAGAGAGTGAATTTTTAGATCCGGGGTGCCCAGACACCCCCTTATCTGTACCACTCATTCAAAATATGGTGTATTGAGATTTGTGCGCCTTATTGTAGCCAAGGAATCCATTAGCAGCTCTGGTGTGTCATACTCTCACATTGTTTTAGCCTAATATAAAGTTTCTCTCACATAGTCACATCACATGCTTGCATGCAGAGTGTCGCTCCCAGAAGGTTTTTCCTGCTCAAGACCCACTCTCTCCAACTTATCTCAGTCATAAGCAAATTTGCATGAACAATTTCTTTCACATTGTCAGTTTGTCACCTATACTTAAAAAATATCACCCTCATTTCTCACACAGTCACACATTGGTAAACTCTTTTTTTATCTCTTAACTTCTGAAGCCGCATGCAGGCTCCTCTCCCTCAAAAGTAAAAGATGTGCTACTCCATTGATAAAAAAAGGTTACTGCCCAACTGTTCCCCTACGGGTCGGAATCTCTCCTGCAGGCCCTGCCTGTCTCGGCAAATTGCTTGGTTGATTAACCTGACACCACAAAAGGCCAGCTGGTGGAGCACCAAATATTAAAATTGTTGAACGGACTAGACAAGGAGGTGCCGGGACTCCCGGGTGCTATAGCACCTTTTCGTTCCACAAATTAATAACTGCATGCTGAGTTATGGCCATTGGAAGTCCAAACAAAAACACTCTCCAGAGTCGCTATATATCAGTAGTACTCCATGATGAATTAACTCTGACAAATGTGAGAGGAGGAGAAGAAGCGTTGCAAAGATGCAGGATGTCACCATGATGGGGATGGAGGTCTTCAACTGCCTCGCCTGCTATCTACCCCTCAGACCTCCGATATATCAGGTAGGTAATCCGACGCATCACATCCACCATACGTATGTACTATCACCAGATCATGAAGTGAATTTTCGTAGTCTGATTGTTTGTCAATTCATTCTAGTGTTCCGTGGGGCATTTCATCTGCTGCTCTTGCCATGACAAGCTTCCGGCGGAGGATAGGAAGTGCAGCACCTGCTCCGCCGCCATCTCCCAGCGCTGCTACGGCATGGAGCGCGTCGTGGACGGCATCCTCCTTCCCTGCAAGCACGGGTGCAAGAAGAAGATCGCCTACCACCACAGGGCGGAGCACGAGAGCAATCAGTGCCGCAACCGGCCGTATGTGTGCCCGGTCTCCGGCTGCCGCTTCTCTGGGACCAACGCGCAGCTCCTGGACCATTTCACCGCCCGTCACAAGTGGAAGACGAAAAGGTTCGTATACTCTGTGGCGTTCGATCTCCAGGTCCAGCCAGGCTATCATCTCCTCCGTGGCGGCGACGGCCGCGTCTTTTTGCTCAACATGGCGCCCCCGGAGTTGCTTGGTCATGCAGTCTCCCTCGTCTCCGTCAAGCCGATCGCTCGGGGACACGTGATCCGGTGCTCCGTTGGTTTCTCGCGCTTCTCTGGCCACTACCAGGTTACATGGCTGGAACTCGGGAGCTTGTCCAGGTCTGATGGGATGCTGGCCGAGTGCTTCTTCGTCGTGCCCAAGGTGTCCAATGGAGGTGTGATGCTCAACATCACCATAGATGACGGCAAGCTGTACGAGGAGGACCATGACGACGACAACTACAAGGACTGGGAGGACGAGGAGGTTACATATGATTGATGGGCTGCACGCCTCAATGCATAGTATCCCCTATATATGGTGACTGCTTTCATGAAGTAGGTTATGCATGCTTTGCTCTCGTCCTCGGTTGAATGATTGGTCATCTAAGTTGTTCCAACGTGTTAAGTATTTTCAACTTTTATCTAGGTTGATGCCGCTACTACGTGAATTAATTATATGGGTATCCGAAAAAATGAGCATGCAACATCTTCAATGTGTTTTTACTAACAAATAGTTATGATCCCATATAATTTTTTTGTGCAAATCATTTTTTTGCTTCACTTTAGACTTCACTATTCTTTATGAATGAAATAATCCTTGGACACTATTAGGATTTTTTTTTCCTTTTAAGTTTTTCTCACGATTCGAACATCCTTAAGAAATTGTATGTGATTGATGCATTGCCCGTCTCCATATCAATGGGGGAATGTGTGCAAGATTTTTGTTGCGGGATGTGTTCAAACTTCAAAGATGGAATGCAATCCGGGGCTTCTAGTTAGTGCTCTATGTTGCCTTTGCAATGTTTTCATGAAATAGATTATGTATGCTTTGCTCTCGGACTCTCACTTTCAGTGTACAAATTTTACAAATTATAAATGGATCACTTAACATGGGTTTCAGAAACTCCACAAGTGTTCTTTGCTTTTTCCATCCATGGTGCAAACTTCTCCACCTTCAACAAAAACAGTGATTCTCAAATCGATCAAGCACGCCCCTAACATGATGTTCATACTCCTTCACGGAGAGACACAAACATTAGCAACACATAGCAGTAGTGCTAGGACTAGAGATAGAAACTCTCTTTAAAAAGGACTAGAGACAGAAACTGATTGACAGCTTGGAGCACTAATAGATACTTAGTTCAGATAACTCATAAAGCATAAAGAGAGCATAAACCACTTCATGGAACCATGACCACCATTTCTGAATGTAGGAGAGTAACGACATAAAGTAATTCAGGACATATTGCGACTTAGGTCTTGCACACGTATCTTCCCATAGACATTGATGGGACGATACATCAATCATCCTCCCCCTAGCCAGAGTCAGATATGTACTCTTGGATATCTTCATCCTCATCATCCTGGTCGAAGTCATAGTCGTACTCTAAGTAATCATCCATCTCCTCCTCATCCTCCTGCAGTTCATCGTTGTCAGGGTATACCATGCATATCCTGATGATGTTCAGGACATTGCTTTATCTGCCGGCGGGAACGACACACAAGCATTGCCTTGGTTCCCCATCGAGTCTTCAAACTTTGAGGCTTGAAAGTGTCCTTTGAAGCAAGAGAACTCCACTAAGGCATCCACCGTGGCTCGTGGAGCCTCTAGCCGGACGCAAACGAGGGAGACTGGGTGGCCGAAGGACCCGAGCGATGCCACCTCAAGCAGGGAGAGGCGACCGTTTCTACTGCAGAGAACTTGAGAGACGTCGGTTCCTAGTGAACAGGCACTACGTCTCTGTAGGGATGTAACCGCATGTCGGTTGGGATAAGGGTAGATTCCCTATTCATTAAACACACTTAATTAATTCTAACACTCCCACTAATGTACGCTTGTCCAGGTAGTACCATCATCTTGATAAAGCTCCTCCGAGTTGGTTTATCTTTGAGAATGTTCATCATCAACAACTTAAGTAAGTCTCGTCGAAAAACCCTATGGGAAAAATGTGAGGAGATAGGTGTTTGACATGTTCCTAAACTCCTTCAAATCCTGTGGGAAAATAAGGAGAAAATGATGCAACATATAATGGTTATTGTCTCTTTCAACTCAATATGAGAAACTCATAGAATTTGGAGGACAATAAATGTCATATATACTTTTCCTAAAACCCTCGGTGGGGAAAATAGAAAGTATGACATATGATCTTGTGTTGATATTACCACATTAAAAACCTTGATGAGAACCTGTAAAAGTAAACTCATGAAGGAAAAAGGAGTATAATATGATGCATTGAACATGAACAATTCAGGAAGATACTCCCCCTAATTCTTGCAAACATCAAAGTCGTCGAATACCAATTCCATGAACATGTTTTGGAAAGTTGTAGTTGGTAGAGACTTCACAAATAAATCAGCAAGGTTGTCGCATGATTTGACTTGCAAGATGGGCAATATAGTGATATTGCTTATTATGTAGCACGTTTGCATCCGGGCGACACAAGCAACATTATCTTAGAGATAATGGTTGGTGGATATAGCCATGTCTGTTTCGAAGATTTCATGGGATGGCTACCACACCTAGTAGGAACACAAAGTTTGTCTACTATCTCACATGGTAGGGATCTGATCGATGTATCCAACGATATTCTTATCCAGATTTCTCCGAAAATGAAAGATTAGGACAAGATGTTTGATGCCTTGGAGATATCAACAGACATTCTTGAGCCCCAACCAATTATGTTTGGTGGGTCCAATGGCACTAGTATATGGAATCTATGTCCAAATATCGCATTTCCATCAACTCTTGGTTTTAATGGATCTTTCTCTACATCTAGAGAACGAAGCCATATGAGTTATGGATGCATAAGATTGTTCAGCAATGAATTTCTCCAACATATTTTGGATATAGACAAAGTAGTGTACCATAATGTATGAGTGGAGGTGCTCGAGGTTTTACCCAGATCCTTCATCTTCAAATTCCATCATTTAGATGATCACACAGCTTAACAAGCATGGGTAATCAACAATGTAGGAGTAATCCTTGTGAATAAGGAACTCACTACTTCGGTTGTACCAAATGTACTGACAACAATAAGCCGTATGGTGACTTATTAATTTTACACAATGTATGTTGCGTTTTGCATTTCGATTCAGACGTGAGATTCCAATGGAACCATCTAGGTCTGAATCTATTGATCCACATAGATATGTAATCACTACATCTATCAATTGCATACATAGATGATTTTGTAATGCCAATTCATAAGTTATCGGAAAGAGGTTCCACCTCTAGGGAATGGCTGGGTATCTGCGTGAACCCTTGTGCTACAATACTTGCTCTATGTTTCACCACCTCATTGTTCTCAATTCTGCTTCCAGAAGAAAATTGGTGTAGGTATTGCTTATGTGAATACCTTCCCTTTATTGAGCAAGATTATTTCTACCTAGATTATACCCTTTGCTTGAGTTCAGTCCGAGTGTTGTTCACATTTCGCCATGGCCATGGTCGTTAGATCTGAATCATGTGAAAGGTTTTTACAATCTAGTTGAGAAATGTATGTCGACAATTGTAGACTTCTGGTTATATGTTTCTCCAAAATCTATATATCAATATATAGTTGATGGAAATATCGTACCCATGGTGACTGCTCGCGATTTCCCAATACGATTGAGTCGGGTATTCCGATGTCCCGGTCATTGTGAGCACTATGACCTGGGTTGGTGAAGGTTTCCAATCTACTGGGTGTATACTACCCATTAGGTGTCTATCAACGTAAAGTTGACTAGCATTTAGTGATTCAAAGGCCTTGATATCCTTGCTTGCAAGAAGCTGAATCCTGATGTGCCATTGCCGTACTTCTCCCCCTGTTGCTTTGAACAGGGAGTTGAGTAGTTTTAGTTGGTACCTCACTCTTTCCGACATGTTTTGCAGGATTGTAGGATTGCGTGACACCTTTATAGTCAGTAAATGAATCTGGCAGGTTATTCGCAATGTTTTGCAAATATTTTGAATGCATGGTTCAAATCTTTGAGTACGTGTATTTGAGGCAGAAATGTGTTGAACATTCCACTAATTTCCTTGAATTCTTTATGGTACTTGAAATCTCCCCCTAATGCCTGGAAATGTTCCTCATTGAATTAGCATACTGGCCTTGAATAACTCCCCATGTGAGGGGCTTGAGGTATGGACAGTAATACAATTATTCCTCACATAGATCCCAACTATATGTTGAGGGCCAATGATGTATGCTGGGGTGGTGATATCGGTGTGTAACCGAATTACCGCAGATGGGAAATACTTGGTAGATTTCCACATATCAAAGATAAAGGGGGATAATATTATGCAGTTTGGTCACGAGCGTGTAAAACTACATGACTCCAACGTAAAGTTGGTAAGTTGCAATTCCAAAGTAAAGATCATTCAATGAGCTCAATTCTTTGGATGGGATTCTACCAAACTATTTTGAGTCTAGATATTAGGACAAATTGCTAAACTTCAATGCCGAGGGCCATAGAGAAAGGCACTCAAGGAGAATTCTGCAATGCTATCCATTCGATTTGCTTGAAATCAATGTGAGGATAATGAGCCAATGGTTTCGTGTGAATAAAGCACATATACTTAATACCATCATGTAGATATGTCTTTTAGAACCATGGAATACCTGAATAGTCTACTCAAAGGTTGGGAAGAGCCACTTACCTCGACTTGATGCATTCAAGGAGTCTGAGTGGTTCATCATACACTTTAAGGTGTGTGAGCCTTAAAATTTGCCTCCCTATGTCACATGTATTGTACACAAAATCCAAATATTGTTAGAATTTAGCATCATAATAATCATAAACCATTGGAATTGCTGATAGTTTTAGTTTCAACCCAATGTCAATGATGAGCAAAGCGGGAATGCCAAGCTTTTCATGCAAAAGACACTTTGAAAAACTATCCCGTACTCAACATGTGCTAGGGGTTTTGTAGTATGTGTAGTGCAATGCCGATGATACATACAGAATGTTCTTGCCATATCCATTGCATATGGTAAAGAGAAGATATTCCTCTTTGTTGTCATCATAAGTTTCACTATGGAAACTATTTCGATGGATACCTCTATAGTTTAGTAGGGTATATGAGTTAAACCCAGAAGCAATAAAGCATCCTGATGTTACTCGAGTACCCACAGGGACAGTAAATATGACTCAAGTTGAGCCAACAAATACCCCATCACGTCTAGTGATTTTAAAATATCTCCTTTCTCTCAACGAGAGTGGAAACATTTCACTTTCCTGAGTATAGAGTTCGTGGTGCATATGTCCACATGGCACAAGTCATCTTTCATCAGATTGACCACCGTAGAAATCTATATATAGACTTGAACATTCTCAAGAAAATCATTGTCAGATATATAGAATACATACAAATGAATTTGTACCAAAGTGCTTATACAATATATTGTGATATACAATATATGATGACAGCAATACTTATATTGTTATTACCACAACATAAATGGACACCACTCAGGAGACAGAGGGACTATTCATAGTCTCCAAACATGTCGGTTGAGGCATACTCAACCTTCATGTTCTCCGTGCCCATAGGGTCCCGTCACCGCTGGTGATGTCGGGTTAAAGGGTAAAATAAGATTCAAACATTTGCCCTTGAGTTTCATTGTGTCACAGGAGTTACTGATACCCCCACTTCGAATGCCTTATGTCATAACTTAATAAAAAATGTATGAGGAAGCACATCGGCAATCATAATGTCAAAAATGACAAAATGTAGGCTTAACCAGTAGTGGTAGACAAATCTACACACCACCTCATGGTCCCAAAACATCAACTTGAAGTAATCACTTTGAATTTTGCATCTATATTTGCAAGAAATTGAAATCTCAATTGCAAATAGACATAATTAATCTAGACATGTGGCAAACATGGAAATATATTACATCATAGATAGATTCTGGAATACTTATGGTACTCAACAGAGAAACATTACTAATGTAATGAATAATAATGATGTTGCAAACTTGATCCTCAAGTGAAAACCTGAATTGTATAGATCTCAAATTAAATGAGATTTTGTATCAAATTGAAGATAATTTAGCAAAGTGAATTAATATTTTGTGACGGAAAATTGATCTCAACCACAATTATTTTGTGAGACAAAAATACTCAATCACAAATCATTATTGTTGTGCGAGAAAACTTAATTTCACTCGCAATGCAGAACATGTTATAAGAATTGCTAGAGGGCAAATACGTTGAACATGTTCCATTTTCATAGAGTATATCTGAAATCATCATTTACATATTGTAAATGTGATATGGACAGATCAACCTCCAATGTAAATTTGTAGTACAGCGGGTTGCCTGATCTGGTGGTCAACGGAAGTACATAGGCACTTGTACGGGATTAGTGCATAACCGGAGGGCTACAATGAAAACCTTCAAAAGAGTTCGCGGGTGTCCGTTCGATGCCGCAAGAGTCACCGTGCCATGTTGCGTCCTCCGGCCATGGGCCCCGCGCGCCCGTGGGTGCTGCCGCCGTCCATGGGGGCATGCGCGCATGTCCAGCCGCTGGCTTCCGGGCCGTGCCGGACAACTGCCGGAATCCATGGAAAGGCGACGAAGAGCAGGGGCCTGAACAGGCATATCGCTGCACCATGGGCCGCCATGGCAGGAGCGTCCCAGTGCCGCCCACAATTGGTGAAGCAGAGATCGAGCGTGGCGCGTCGAAACTGTAGGTGGCCGCACTGAGCGCTGACGGGCTGGGAGCCGACGAGGCCATGCTGCCGCCGCGCAGGACAGAGTCGTCGCTCCAAGCGCTGGCCGTTGTCCGCACCTGAGGACGCGCTGCCGGGAGCCACGGTCATGTGTGTACTTCACATGTTAGATAATAACGAGACTAAACGAGACACGAGAGACACGGATTTTTACGTGGAAACCCTTGCGGGAGAAAACCACGGACGCACGAAGGCGCAATCAATATGATGAAGGAGTATTACAAGCACGAGACGACAGTCCGTCTGAGGTGCGACTACATGGGGTATATATGAGGGCAATACATGAGAGTCCTTGGAGGACAAGTAAATGAGTTGTACTCGTATGCCTCAACGTCAACGCAAAGGCCAACACCGGTTGTACTACGTCTAGTCCAACACGGTATAATTTGGATTACAATTTAACAATCTCCATCTTGATCCAAATTTCCTCCAGTAGTCGAAGAAAGTGAACAACTCCATCCAAATCAGCATAAACACCTTGTGCGTCAAAGTCCATAGGACTCGTGAGAAATACCAACTAAACCTGAGCAAAGCTGAAACTTATTGGTCGGAACTGGCTTTGTCATCATATCAGCTGGATTATCATGAGTACTTATCTTGCATACCTTCAAATCGCCTTCAGCAACAACATCTCGAATATAATGAAATCTGACATCAATGTGCTTTGTCCTCTCATGATACATTGGATTCTTTGTAAGATATATGGCACTTTGACTATCAGAAAATATGGTAGGGCAAGATGAATCTCCACAAAGCTCAGAATACAAACCTCTCAACCAGATAGCTTCTTTGCATGCCTCAGAAATAGCCATATACTTGGCATCAGTAGTGGAACAAGCCACAATAGACTGCAAAGTTGCTCTCCAACTCACAGCACAACCACCAATGGTGAAAACATAACCTGTGAGCGATCTTCTCTTATCCAAATCACCAGCAAAATCAGAATCAACAAAACCAACAAGTCCATCTCCAGTTTTTCCAAACTGTAAATAAGCATTAGAAGTACCTCGTAGGTATCTGAAAACCCATTGAACTGCTCTCCAATGCTCTTTTCCAGGATTAGCCATGTATCTACTGACAACACTCAATGCATATGATAAGTTAGGACGGGAACAGACCATGGCATACATAAGTGAACCAACTGCACTCGAATAGGGAACTCTAGACATGTACTCAATATCTGCATCTGACTTAGGACATAAAGCTGATGATAATTTGAAGTGTGCAGCTAACGGAGTACTCACCGGCTTGGCATTATGCATATTAAAACGACGAAGAACTTTATCAATATATCCCTTCTGACTGAGATACACTTTTCCAGATGGTCTATCTCTGGATATTTCCATGCCAAGTATTTTCTTTGCTGCGCCCAAATCCTTCATCTCAAATTCATTACTCAATTGCTTCTTTAGTTCATTAATCTCTGACATACTCTTTGCAGCAATTAGCATAACATCAACATAAAGGAGCAAATAAATAGTTGAACCTTTGACAGTTTTCAAATAAACACAACTATCATAATTAGACCTTTTGAAACTTTGAGAGAGCATAAAGGTGTCAAATCTCTTGTACCACTGTCTAGGGGATTGCTTCAATCCATACAGAGATTTCTTTAACTTACATACAAGCTTTTCTTTTCCAGGGATAACAAAACCTTCAAGTTGTTCCATATAAATATCCTCTTCTAATTCTCCATGTAAGAATGCAGTTTTAACATCCAATTGTTCAAGCTCAAGATCATGCATGTCAACAATACAGAGTAAAGTGCGAATAGAGCTATGCTTCACAACAGGAGAAAAGACTTCGTTATAGTCAATACCTGGAATCTGGCTATAACCTTTAGCAACCAACCTTGCTTTATATCTTGTCTCATCATTAGGAGAACACCTTCTTTCCTCTTGAAAACCCACTTGCAACGAATAGGTTTCTTCTCTCTAGGTAATTTTACTAAATCCCAAGTGCCATTCTTTTCAAGTGATTCCATCTCATCATGCATAGCAGTCATCCACTTATTACTATCAATGGAAATAATAGCCTTGGAATATGAAGAAGGCTCAGCATTATCTTCAATTTCTTCTACAACAGATAAAGCAAAAGAAACAATATTGCACTCTTCAATTAACCTGTCAGGTTTATTAATACCCCGCCTGACTCTGTCACGTGCGAGATTCCAACTGGGTGGAACATGTTGGCACTACTAGAAAAAGGGCTATAGATGGGATTGATACTGATGGCGCACCAGACAAGCGGTGCGCCATTAGTATATACTAATGGCGCACCACCTACTGATACGCCATTAGAGTTGAAACTACTAATGGCGCACCTGGCCCCGGGTGCGCCATTAGTATCAAAAAAAAATTAACTAGTGCGCCTGTCCAAACATACTAATAGTGCATCCAGACACAGTGCGCCATTACTAGTTTAAACTACTAATGGCGCACTGTTCCACCGTGCGCCATTACTAGTTTAAACTAGTAATGGCGCACTGTGGGACAGTGCGCCATTAGTTTTTTTTTTTGCAAAACTACTAATGACGCACCACCAGGAGGTGCGCCATTAATAACCTGGATTACTAATGGCGCATTTAGAGTTGGTGCGCCATTAGTAAGTGGGCAGCAACAAGATATTTTGGACAACCTCTCCTACCCACACTCACTTTCTCCCCACTTCATTCTCTCCACCTCCTCCTTGTCTCGGGTGCCTCCTCTTTTTCACCTCATTTCCACCATAGATTCATTCAAGTTAAGTGGTTAAATTACCTTGTTTTGATAGGTAAGTAAGGGGGGAAGCTATATTTATGTTGTTCTCCCTACAACAATGTGCACATGCACTTTTTATGGCCTAGCTAGATCTATGTATGTTCATGGTGTTGCATATGTTTGTGGTGTTGCATATGTGTTTGTGTTTGGAGGTGTACCGGTATTTGAAATTCGATAGTTGCCAATATTTTGCCGGAATGTTGATTCATTTCCGTTTCGGCGAGAATTTTGGCATTAAGCATTCTTTTTGGTCCTATTTTTAGGGAAAGTCATGCCAAATTTTTTCTTGGTTCTAAAATATGCTTTTTCTCTACCCCGCAGGCGACCATGGTCCGCATGATGACCGAAGGCATCGTGAATAGGTTTTTGAGGTCCGCAAAGGCCGAGATGCTTCAAAAGAACGAGACGGAGATAAGATGTCCGTGTCGAAGATGCAAGCTGAAGAGCCTTATTGCGGACCCAGAATCCGGGCAGGTGCGGGACCACCTGCTCTTGCGTGGTTTCATGGATGGCTATCGGTGGCAAGGTGATGAAGATGACTACGAAGTCGTCCATGGGGGCCGGGCAAGAAATAAGGAAGGGCAGCAAGACAACCACCGCGGCTCGGGCGGGCGAGAAGACGAAGAATCCCCAGGAGATGATCACGACGGTGATGCTGTACACAGTCATCATGTAGAAGATGCAGGACATGATGATGAGGAAGATGCCGGATCAGTCGACGGGCATGATCATGAAGATGATGATGCCGGCGGAGCAGACGACGCTGGACCATCGATGGGCTGGGTGCAGGACCCTCATATTCAAGAGCTGCTTCTCAAGCAGACGGATAACGCAAGAGCTGCCGCCCGAGAGAAAGCCAAGATGGATCAACTTGAGTTAGACGCGGTTACTCCATTGTATGAAGGATGCAGGCCCGAGGATACCCGCCTGAAAGTAATGCTCATGGCTCTGGAGATGAAGGTAAAACACAAAATGACCGACGCATGCTTCGACGAGAACATGTCATTCTGGCACGAACGTCTTCCCGAGGGGAACAAGTGCCCGACCAGTTTGGAGGAGGCAAAGAAAATCGTGTGTCCTCTGGATTTACCGCACGTGAAATACCATGTGTGCATGAACAATTGCATCATTTATCAGGACGAGCACGCGGAGTCTACCATATGTCCGGTGTGCGGCGTCACTCGATACAAGAAGAGGAAGAAAGCTCCTCGAAAAGTGGTGTGGTACTTTCCGATCACTCCTCGTCTGCAACGGTATTTCGCGGACCCTAAGGTAGCAAAGCTCCTGCGTTGGCACGCGGATAGGGAGGAGAAGAAGCGAGAAGATGACGCAAATGATCCGGAGATAGATAAAAAAGACAAGATGATGAGTCACCCTAAGGATGCGAGCCAGTGGCAAGCGTTGAACTTCGAAGACCCAGAATTTGGGAATGATCCAAGGAACATCGTGCTGGGCGCGAGCACCGATGGAGTCAATCCGTTTGGCAGCCAGAGAAGCACACATAGCACCTGGCCTGTGTTTGTGTGGATGTACAACCTTCCCCCTGGTTGTGCATGAAGAGGAAGTACATTCACATGAGTATGCTAATTGAAGGACCGAAACAACCAGGGAACGACATCAATCTGTATCTGGGGCTGCTGAAAGAGGAGCTTGACACGCTGTGGAAAACGCCAGCCAATACGTGGGACGCCGCAGAGAAAGAATATTTCCCTATGAGAGCCGCGCTGCTCATGACGGTGCACGACTATCTCGGTTACGGATATGTCGCGGGGCAGGTGGTCCACGGATTTTCTGGATGCGTCGGGTGCATGGATGACACAACGTATCGCCAGCTAGATAGAGATCCCAGGTCTTCGAAAACCGTGTTCATGGGACATCGAAGGTGGCTTCGCGACGATGACCCGTGGAGAAAACGCAAGGATCTGTTCGATGGTGAAACCGAACCCCGAGGACCAAGAGTCTGCTTGGTACCCTGCTCAACATGCCAGAGAGGACCAAAGATGGGCCGAAAGCAAGGGCAGACTTGAAATCAATGGGCATCAGGCAGGAGCTTCACGCTATATATGATGATCATGATGATGATCATGATGATGAGGCGAAGCAGGACACGGAAAGTCATCACAAAGGCAAAAAGGCCAAGAAGACCGGAAATGACTACCCTCCCGTGTGCTTCACTCTAAGTCAGGAGGAGATCGAGCAGTTTTTCACCTGCCTCGTAGGAGTAAAACTTCCTTATGGTTACGCGGGGAAGATAAGCAGATACCTAGACCCAGTGAAGCTGAAGTTCAGCGGGATGAAGTCTCACGACTGTCACGTGCTGATGACGCAGATACTTCCAGTTGCAATCCGTGGGATCATGGACGCGCACGTCCGTGAAACCCTATTTGGCCTATGCAACTTTTTCGACGTCATCTCTCGGAAGTCTGTTGGCGTGAGGCAACTCAGAAGGCTACAGGAAGAGATCGTGGTGATACTATGCGATCTTGAGATGTACTTCCCGCCCGCATTCTTCGACGTTATGGTGCATCTGCTGGTCCATATCATGGACGATATCATCCAACTCGGGCCGACGTTCCTGCACAGCATGATGCCGTTCGAAAGGATGAATGGTGTCATCAAAGGATACGGCAACATGTCACGTCCAGAGGGAAGCATAGCCATGGGCTTTCTGACCGAAGAGTGCATCTCCTACTGCACGAATTATCTAGGCATCGAGAACCCCGTTGGTCTGCCCGTCAACAGGCACCTCAGCAGGCTCGCTGGATGGGGTCACCGTGAGGGTCGTCGCGAAATGCATGTCGACTTCGAGGGTCGACTCGCCGACTTTGAAAGAGCAAACCTAGTCGCGCTACAACACATAGACGTGGTCGATCCTTGGGTGGTACAGCACAAAACGTTTATTAAGAAGATGTACAATGACCGAGGCCAATAGAGGACGGACAGAGATATACTCAAAGGGCACAACTAATGTTTCACACGTTGATTCAAGCAGAAGCTTCTGTCGTACCCTTTACATGAGGATTCTTCTGCGGAAGAACAACTCATATTCGCCTTGTCACAGGGCGCCGAGCACAACCTGATGACCTATGAGGTGTACGATATCAACGGATACACATTCTACACCGAGGCCAAGGACATGAAGAGCGATGGTTATCAGAACTCTGGGGTAACGATGGAATCCTACACCGGTAACGACAAGGACAGATACTACGGAAGGATCGAGGAGATCTGGGAGCTGAGCTACGCTGGAGAGAAGGTCCCGATGTTCCGTGTCAGATGGGCCAAGAGCGTCCTAAAAGAAGACCGGTATTTCACCACCATGGTTATACCCGAAGCCAAATCCAAGACCGCAGGCGCAAACGTCACCGCGAAAAATGAGCCATGGGTACTGGCTTCCCAAGTGGACCAATGCTTCTTCATTACCGACCCGTCAAAGCCCAGTCGTGTTGTCCTGAGGAGAGGCAAAAGGAAGATCATCAGAATGGATGGAGTAGCCAATGAGCAAGACTTCAACAAGTACGGCGACCCGAGGATCGAACATGACGACGATGATGAAGTAGCAGCATACACCACAAGAAGAAGCAGGACCACCCTACCTAAAGGACGTCCGTTCCACAGAAGAACTCCATTTGCGAAAAAGAAGGGCAAGAAGATTGTGAACAGATAGCTAGCTAAGATCGATTGTATTTAAATCATAGCCTTCATTTCTCGATTGTATTTCATGGGCACTTTTTGAACTATCATGAATATTTTTAAATTTCATGGACACTCGATCTCGATCCCCCTCCATCTCGATCGCTATCCCACCTCGCCAGATCCGGTCCCCCTCGCCGCCGAGCACCCCCCGGTCCACCGGCCGCCGCCGCCGACTCCCCGCACCCTCGATTCCCCTACTCAACCGCCGCCGCCGAGCCCCCGCACCCCTCCCCTACTCAACCGCCGCCGCCGACCCCCCGCACCCCGCGCACCCTCCCCCGCTCCACCGACATTACTGTTTGATTATATTTTTTAAAAAATTATTACCGTCTTATAAAAAAATATTACTATTACTGTCTTATAAAAAAAATATTACTGTTATGATTTAAACTAGTTTAAAAATTATTACTGTCTTATAAAAAAGATACTAATGGCGCACCACGGTGAGGTGCGCCATTAGTATGGATGTACTTATGGCGCACCGAGGGGTGGTGCGCCATTAGTATTGTGCCATTGCTATAAGAAAAAAAATACTAATGGCGCACCACGGTGAGGTGCGCCATTAGTATGGATGTACTTATGGCGCACCGAGGGGTGGTGCGCCATTAGTATTGTGCCCGGCCCCATCCATATTCCCTCCCCAGCCCCTTCCTATCCCCTCTCTCTCCCTCGCCCTCGCCCTCGATCCCCTTCCCCTCCTCTCCCGACGCCGCTGCCCCGTCGCCTCGACACTGCCCCGCCGCCTCGATGCTGCCCCGCCGCCCGGACGCCGCCTCCACCCCGCCCCGACGCCGCTGCCCCATCACCTCGACGCTGCCCCGCCGCCTCGACGCGACCCCGCCGCCCGGACACCGCCCCGTCCACACCATCGTCGCTGGAGCACCACCACCACCCGGACCTCGTCCCCGACATCCTCCCCGCGCCCCACTCCCCGGCATCCTTATCCTCTCCGACCGCCTCCTCCACCCCGGCCCGCTCCTCCAAGGTAAGCTACCGCCCCGACCCCTATCCCCTTCCCTCCTCCCATCCCATCTCCCGGCGCATCGATTATAGCACCGATTCTAGATCATGGAGGAATCGCCCTCTCCAGCAGTGTAATTCTTTTGTGTGTTTTAAGTGGTATTTACAGTGTACTTTTAGTGTAATTACTGTGCATTTTCAGTGAAATTTACACTGTAATTGTTAGTGGAATTTACACTGTAAATGTTAGTGGGTTTACAGTGTACTTCTAGTGGATTTTTTCTCTCTATTTGCAAGTGGCATTTTTAGTGGAATTACTGTGTATTTCCATGGTTTTTACACTGTAATTATAGTGTAATTTTGGGCCTTTGTATAGTTGATTCACAGCAGCAACAACTGTAATTGATCCAAAAACCAGGTCAATTGATGTCAATTTGATTAACTAAATCATCCAAAAACTAGAATGATAAGGCCACATGCTGTGCTAACCCATCTGCTGTGCTAATTTTGTTTGCAAATCCGCGCGACGTGTACTGTGTTACGTCTGTGGTAATCTGTCAAGTCAATTAAGCCCAATCCATTTGGGTTGAATCGAACTAGTGCTATTACTAGCCATCCCACCTTCATTGTGACACTAGAACATATATACAAGAGAAGGCCTCCCAGCTGATACGTTCAGCGCATATATACCACTGTTAAATCCCTTAGCATTATCGCAAACTTGTCAGGTCCATAAACTTGTAACAAGTAGCAAAAGTAGTGCTGTAAATTGGCAAAGCAGTTTCTGATTTTGTTTGTTTCCATCTTGTTGGTACTTGGAACTTGGAAGGGGGACAAGCAGGCGGAGCGGGTGAAGCCAGACCGGAAGAAGTAGGCTGGAGGTGGAGTGAGAAGGGGAAGCAGAGAAAGAAAGGTTTGTTCCATGTCCTCGGATGAAGTTCCATGTTTCGATGGTCTCTGTGTAGTTTCTGATGCAGACCGTACATCCATCAAAAGCCACAATGCAAGCCAACTTTTATTTCTCTTGCCTGGTTCCACTAAGATGTGTTATTGCAAGCTATTAATTATTTTTCAGTTGTGAGCCTCGAGAACAGGTGCCTCTCATCTCCCTGTTCCCCACCCCTCTGTTTGTTAGCCGGATGGGTGGATGTTGCTGTTGCATATTGAATAGATGGACGAATGGATTTGTTTTGCTACTGTGATTGATAGCTCGTGTTAGTACGTCTCAGATTTTTGCTACTGTGAACTGTCAATGGTACTAAATCAGTGCCCTTTTGCTGCTTGTTGCTTGCTGCTTAGTGCTAGTTGATAATTTGGTAATGCAAGGTTGCCGATACTGTAACCCAGATCACACAGATCAATTTTTTTTCAATTTATGCAATTGTAAGAGTACCAACCAGATTACACAAATCATTTTTGATCTGCAAGGTTGTTGTTGCTGTGATGGAGTAACTCTGTAAGATGGAGTACATGAGTACTGTAGTAGTAACTCTTGATTAATTATGGCATTGTGTGTCATAACTTAAAATTGCCATGTTTATTAGAAGTGTTAACCATCACTTCTGGGTTGTAACCTTAGCTGTGTTTCAATGCTTAAAGACTATTAGCTGCATAGTAATTTCCCTGTCCTAATTGTTGTTTTTCCATGCATAGATGAACATTCTATAATTTCCAAGGATCAATTAGACCAGATTGGGCTCTCCTTTTTATTGTTGTTTTGACCTTTCTGTTGTGAAAACTAAAGCAGGATTTTAGACTAATGTGGGCCTATGGCTACACCAGCATGGTATTTTGATTCAGAAGTGATGATTTGCTACAACCAGTGCATGCATGCCTTTTTTCTTCTTCATTTTTAGTAAAGTGCTATGTTCTGGGTCATGGACTTTGTGCCATGGACCAGTGCATGCATGCTGCTGCTGCTGCTGTACTACTTGTCAAGTGATGCTGCTGCTGCTATCTGCGAGTTGCTGCTGCTAGTTGTGATTTTGTCAAGTGATGCTGCTGCTACTTGTGATCTTCTAAAATGACCCCTTTCTCCTGAAACGTTGATTAATTTCTGTTTCGGTTGAGAAATGGGGCACTCCAAGGTCAAGAAAATTAGCAAAGGTCATGCCCAATTTTCTTGACCTAGAAGGTGCCCGATTCTCAACCAAAATAAAAATTAATTTGCTTTAGTGGTTGGATTAGTTTAGTATTTTTTTCACACACTCAGACACCCTTGCTTGCCATGTGTGTGAGAGAGATAGTGAGAGGAGACAAGAAGAAGGGGGTTAGGAAGATGTTGCCTGCTCATCAAAGCTAACCATCTCCCCCTTTTCACCCCTTTTCCTTTGTATTTTGTGGGTTGCAAGGAAGCTACTGTCTTAGCTAGCTTAGCTTGTGCACAAATCCCAGTGTTACAATCTAGAAAATTAGCCTGCAAAGATGAGGTCCCATGCTGGCTGTACCACTACATCATGCAACAGTGCCTTCAAGATCCAAGGCAATATCACAAACATCATAGGCAATTTGACCAAACTCACAACCTTGTATCTTCGCAGCAACCAACTTTCTAGACACACCCCTCAAGAACTAGGTTACCCTGAGAACGTGGACTTGGACCTTAGCAACAACACACTAACAGGTTCTATCCCAAAACACCTAGGCAATATCACAAACATCTCTCAATTGTTCCTTGACAATAACCAACTTTTTGGCGACATTCCTCGAGAATTAGGTTATTTGGTCAACTTAGAGATCTTGTTCCTTGACAATAACCAACTTTTTGACCAAACTTTGTTCCTATTTATAGAGAAACATGGCCAACAACGATGAGGCCGAGGGTTCGGGCGGCAAGAAATTCTGGGAGCTGTCCCAGGAGATGGAGGAACAACCTCACTTGTATGAGGACGCCGCCTTCCCCACCGATCCTGAGACCACTGATGGTACCGCCGAGGATGACCCCACTGATGCCACCACTGATGGTGCCACCGAGGATGCCACCACTGATGATGGCGGCGCATGCACAGATGGCAGCCAACCGAAGAGGCAACGGAAGGGCCGGCGCCCGACCGTGCTCCGCACCCTCAAGGAGGAAGTTACTGAAGTGGACTCCAACGGGAATCCAACGGCGCCCGAACGAATAGTCAAGGGGTACTTGCTTCAGCTCGGGTGCATTCTCCGGAGCACCGTCTCGATCAACACCGAGAACCTCAGGCATCCTGACCAAGGGAATTTGCGCAACCTCCTCTTCACGAAGCTGCACGAACGATACAAGTTCCCCGCTGAATTTGAAAACACAAGCCTCAAAGGGAATAAAGTGAACAATGCTGCCCTCACGAAGATGAGCACGGCCCTGTCTACTTGGAAAAGCAATGTGAAGAGAATGATCGAGAAAGGTGAGAGTTATGAGAAGATCAAGGAGAAAAATCCTTCGATCACCAAAGATGACTACAACGACTTCAAGATCAATTGCTCGAGCACCGCAAGCTCCGAATCAAGTAAGTGGGGGAAAGAAATGCGGGAGCTGAACTTAGGGGAACACACACTCGGTCCCGGTGGTTACAGAGTGGCGGAGCCTATATGGGACAAGGAGGAGGCGGACCGTGCCGAGCAAGGCCTACCGCCCCTCTTCGATAAATACGGTGACAAGCAGACCAGGAACTTTGTCAGGGCCCGGTACAAGAAGGACCCGAAAACAAAGGAGCTTACCACGGATCCGAAGACCAGGGCGCTTGAGCTTGTTCTGGTAAGGAATACACCCCCGCGTAATTAGCTCCATATGGTTGCATTCTAATTAATGAACCAAATTTCTAAATGGTTCACATTCCTTCCGCAGGCGACTGAAAGCAGTAGCGCGGGGTCGACTAAGAGCAACCCTTGGGACACCACTCTAAATAAGGTGTTGAATGTAATGAAGAACAAGGATAAGCTCAGTAAGCCGACGTCAGCTGGTCGTGTGGCCGGCAAAGGCTTGTCGACAAAATGGTCGTCATACTATAACACTGGTGGGCGAAAGGAGAAAAAGACCAGCTCGGAAAGCCAGGCGTGCGCGGTTCAAGAACTCAGGGCACAGGTGGCGCGGATTCTGGAGATTGTCCAAGAGCAAGTGCAACAAAAACTCGGAGCGACGATCACCGCCATTGTGCCTACCTTGATCCAGGGGATTAGTGCGTGGATTGCGGGCGGCCAACAGGGGCCGCCCCCGATTCCTAGCTTCACAGCCAGCAACTTGCAGAACGCGATGGCGGGGCCATTGGTGTCTCCGGCGGAGGCGGCATTGGTGTCTCCGACACCGGCACGGGAGCTTAATGCACCCGGGTGTACGTCGGCCGGCACCTCTGCAGCAAGCGGCCCCTCCGTCAACTGCACGCTCGCCGTTGGCGGTGCCTCGACATTAGCCGAGCTCGACGCCATCATCACGGTAACTAATTAAGCCTCTCTCGGCCGAGGACTTCATCTCCTTGCCTTTGACTGGGCATCCCTAACGCCCTACATGTTTTCGCAGGGCGCCGCCGACGTTCCGTGCACTCTCCTGCACTTCGTGAACAACGAGTTGGTCGATGTCGCCAAGGGCAAAATCGTTCAACCGGGCAACCCCTTGTTCCACGGTACCCAGATGCCACCCAACTTGTTTAGGGTTCAACTGGTTCGGGTGCTGCCAGGCTGTGACGAGTTGTTACCTCCGATTCGACCCGTCGGGGCCGACGATGATGACGTGATGACCCTCAGCGCCTGCCTGAGCTGGCCCCTGCTTTGGCCGAAGAGCCAAATTCGTTTGGGGGCGGGGGACACCACCCCAAAGACAACACCGCCAGTCGTGCTGGTGCCAAGTCGGCCCCATGGCAAGACCGCCGCAACGGTGCCGGACATCCCTATGCCACTGGATCCAAACATGCATATGGCACAGGATCAGAACGACGACGACGACGATACATTTGCCAACGTCGATCAGTACTTTGCCGATCATGGGTACGGTGGCGACTTCATGGGGCCTCCTTCTCAAGAACCCAACCCAACAAAAGACGTGCGCGATCTAGCTGGTACCGCGGAGAAGCCAAGTTGCAACAGGCGTCGTCTGCAGTTCAGCTCTCAGGAGACGCCTCCAGCTGCTGACTTCACCGAGCCTCAGATAGGCGAGGTGCGAAATATGATCAGCCCCAACACACTCAAGAAGGCGGTCTGTGAGCAGAACTCGGTCCCATTACAGGAGAATAAGAAGGCACGCAAAAGAAAGACTAACAAGGGTGCGGGCCAGCCGGCACTGAGTACGATCCGTGCTCAGGACGAGCCACCTTCACCTAAGGATATCTCGAGGAGGGTGCATGTGGCGGGTAGGCCGATGCTACCGAGAAATATGCTCGATGCTGCAACCGGTGCTATGCGGAGTCTTCATGAAAGTGTTCTTTCTTTGGAGAAGCGGCGTCTCGGAGAGAAGGATGTGGCATACCCGGTTTTCGCGGCCAAGGTGCCAGAGGGCAAGGGCTTTGTGGATAACTCCATCGGGGGTACGATCGTCCTGCGGTTTGATGACATCCACGCTATGTTGAACCTTCATCCGCTGCACTACACCTTCGTTCGGCTATTTTCGCTGAGTATGGAGATGCGGATCATTCGCGACAAGACCCCGGACATCGTGATAGTCGACCCCTTCTACATGCGTGCCAAGATCTTGGGCAGTGCTGGGGACCGGCAAGTCGCGAGTTCTTACTGTTGGGGAACGTAGCAGAAATTCAAAATTTTCCTACGTGTCACCAAGATCTATCTATGGAGAAACCAGCTACGAGTAGAAGGAGAGTGCAACTACATACCCTTGTAGATCGCTAAGCGGAAGCGTTCAAGTGAACGGGGTTGATGGAGTCGTACTCGTCGTGATTCAAATCACCGATGATCAAGTGCCGAACGCACGGCACCTCCGCGTTCAACACACGTACAGCCCGGTGACGTCTCCCATGCCTTGATCCAGCAAGGAGAGAGGGAGAGGTTGAGGAAGACTCCATCCAACAGCAGCACAACGGCGTGGTGGTGGTGGAGGAGCGTGGCAATCTCGCAGGGCTTCGCCAAGCACCATGGGAGAGGAGGAGTAGGGAGAGAGGTAGGGCTGCACCAAGAGGGAGAGAACTCATGTGTATGGCAGCCCCAAAACTCATCTATATATAGGGGGAAGGGGGGGCTGCGCCCCCTTTAGGGTTTCCCACCCCCAAGGGGTGCGGCCAGCCCTAGATGGCAAAGGGGAGGCGGCCAAGGGGGGAGAGGAGAGGGAGGCGCACCAATATGGGCCTTAAGGCCCATCTGGACTAGGGTTTGCCCCCTCCCACTCTCTCTTGCGCCTTGGACTCCTTGTGGGGGGCGCACCAGCCCTCCTAGGGGCTGGTCCCCTCCCACACTTGGCCCACGCAGCCTTCTGGGGCAGGTGGCCCCACTTGGTGGACCCCCGGGACCCTCCCGGTGGTCCCGGTACAATACCGATATCGCCCGAAACTTTTCCGGTGACCAAAACAGGACTTCCCATATATAAATCTTTACCTCCGGACCATTCCGGAACTCCTCGTGACGTCCGGGATCTCATCCGGGACTCCGAACAACATTCGGTAACCACATACAAGCTTCCTTTATAACCCTAGCGTCATCGAACCTTAAGTGTGTAGACCCTACGGGTTCGGGAGACATGTAGACATGACCGAGACGTTCTCCGGTCAATAACCAACAGCGGGATCTGGATACCCATGATGGCTCCCACATGTTCCACGATGATCTCATCGGATGAACCACGATGTCAAGGACTTAATCAATCCCGTATTCAATTCCCTTTGTCTATCGGTATGTTACTTGCCCGAGATTCGATCGTCGGTATCCAATACCTTGTTCAATCTCGTTACCGGCAAGTCACTTTACTCGTTCCGTAACACATCATCCCGTGATCAACTCCTTGGTCACATTGCGCATATGATGATGTCCTACCGAGTGGGCCCAGAGATACCTCTCCGTTTACACGGAGTGACAAATCCCAGTCTCGATCCGCATAAAACAATAGATACTTTCGGAGATACCTGTAGTGCACCTTTATAGTCACCCAGTTACGTTGTGACGTTTGATACACCCAAAGCACTCCTACGGTATCCAGGAGTTACACGCTCTCATGGTCAAAGGAAGAGATACTTGACATTGGCAAAGCTCTAGCAAATGAACTACACGATCTTTTGTGCTAGGCTTAGGATTGGGTCTTGTCCATCACATCATTCTCCTAATGATGTGATCCCGTTATCAACGACATCCAATGTCCATAGTCAGGAAACCATGACTATCTGTTGATCACAACGAGCTAGTCAACTAGAGGCTCACTAGGGACATATTGTGGTCTATGTATTCACACGTGTATTACGATTTCCGGATAATACAGTTATAGCATGAATAAAAGACATTATCATGAACAAGAAATATAATAATAACTTTTATTATTGCCTCTAGGGCATATTTCCAACAGTCTCCCACTTGCACTAGAGTCAATAATCTAGTTCACATCGCCATGTGATTAACACTCACAGGTCACATCGCCATGTGACTAATACCCAAGAGTTTACTAGAGTCAGTAGTCTAGTTCACATCACTATGTGATTAACACTCAATGAGTTTTATGTTTGATCATGTTGCTTGTGAGAGAGGTTTTAGTCAACGGGTCTGAACCTTTCAGATCCGTGTGTGCTTTACAAATCTCTATGTCATCTCCTAGATGCAGCTACCACGCTCTATTTGGAGCTATTCCAAACAACTGTTCTACTTGGAGCTATTCTAAATTATTGCTCCATTATATGTATCCGGTCTCTCTACTCAGAGCTATCCGGATAGGTGTCAAGCTTGCATCGTCGTAACCTTTACGACGAACTCTTTTACCACCTCCATAATCGAGAAAATTCCTTAGTCCACTAGTTACTAAGGATAACTTTGACCGCTGTCCTATGATCCATTCATGGATCACTCTTGTACCCCTTGACTGACTCATGGCAAGGCACACTTCAGGTGCGGTACACAGCATAGCATACTGTAGAGCCTACGTCTTAAGCATAGGGGACGACCTTCGTCCTTTCTCTCTTTTCTGCCGTGGTCGAGCTTTAAGTCTTAACTTCGTACCTTACAACTCAGGCAAGAACTCCTTCTTTGACTGGTCCATCTTGAACACCTTCAAGATCATGTCAAGGTATGTGCTCATTTGAAAGTATTATTAAGCATTTTGATCTATCCTTATAGATCTTGATGCTCAATGTTCAAGTAGCTTAATCCAGGTTTTCTATTGAAAAACACCTTTCAAATAACCCTATATGCTTTCTAGAAATTCTACATCATCTCTGATCATCAATATGTCAACAACATATACTCATCAGAAATTCTATAGTGCTCCCACTCACTTCTTTGGAAATACAAGTTTCTCATAAACTTTGTATAAATCCAAAATCTTTGATCATCTCATCAAAGCGTACATTCCAACTCCGAGATGCTTACTCCAGTCCTTAGAAGGATCGCTGGAGCTAGCATACCTTTTAGCATCCTTAGGATCGACAAAACTTTTCTGATTGTATTGCATACAACCTTTCCTTACGAAAACTAGTAAGGAAACTTGTCTTGACATCCATCTGCCAGATTTCATAAATGCAGCTAATGCTAACATGATTCCGACGGACTTTAAGCATCGCTACGAGTGAGAAAATCTCATCGTAGTCAACTCCTTGAACTTGTCGGAAAACACTTCGCCACAAGTCGAGCTTCATAGATGGTGACATTACCATCCACGTCCGTCTTCTTCTTAAAAGATCCATTTATCTCAATGGATTGCCGATCATCGGGCAAGTCCATCAAAGTCCATGCTTTGTTCTGATATATGGATACTATCTCGGATTTCATGGCTTCTAACCATTTGTCGGAATTCGGGCCCACCATCGCTTCTCCATAGCTCGTAGGTTCATTGTTGTCTAGCAACATGACCTTCAAGACAGGATCACCTTACCACTCCGAAGTAGTACGTGTCCTTGTCGTCCTACGAGGTTCGGTAGTGACTTGATCCGAAGCTTCATGATCACTATCATAAGCTTCCACTTCAATTGGTGTAGGTGCCACAGGAACAACTTCCTGTGCCCTGCCACACACTAGTTGAAGAGACGGTTCAATAACCTCATCAAGTTTCCACCATCCTCCCACTCAATTCTTTCGAGAGAAACTTTTCCTCGAGAAAGGACCCGATTCTAGAAACAATCCCTTATTGCTTTCGGATCTGAGACAGGAGGTATACCCAACTGTTTTGGGTGTCCTATGAAGATGCATTTTATCCGCTTTGGGTTCGAGCTTATCAATCCTGAAACTTTTCCACATAAGCGTCGCAGCCCCAAACTTTCAAGAAACGACAACTTAGGTTTCTCTAAACCATAATTCATACGGTGTCATCTCAACGGAATTATGTGGTGCCCTATTTAAAGTGAATGTGGTTGTCTCTAATGCCTAACCCATGAACGATAGTGGTAATTCGATAAGAGACATCATGGTACGCACCATATCCAATAGGGTGCAACTATGATGTTCGGACACACCATCACACTATGGTGTTCCAGGCGGTATTAATTGTGAAACATTTTCCACAATGTCTTAATTGTGTGCCAAAACTCGTAACTCAGATATTCATCTCTATGATCATATCATAGACATTTTATCCTCTTGTCACAATGATCTTCTACTTCACTCTGAAATTACTTGAACCATTCAATAATTCAGACTTGTGTTTCATCAAGTAAATATTCTCAACATCTACTCGAATCATCTGTGAAGTAAGAACATAACGATATTCACTGCATGCCTCAGCACTTATTGGACTGCACACATCAAAATGTGTTACTTCCAACAAGTTGCTATCTTGTTCCATCTTATTGAAACCGAGGCTTTTCAGTCATCTTGCCTATGTGGTATGATTTGCATATCTCAAGTGATTCAAAATCAAGTGAGTCCAAACGATCCATTTGCATGGAGTTTCTTCATGCATATACACCAATAGACATGGTTCGCATGTCTCAAACTTTTCAAAAACGAGTGAGTCCAAAGATCCATCAACATGGAGCTTCTTCATGCGTTTTATACCATTATGACTTACATGGCAGTGCCACAAGTAAGTGGTACTATCATTACTATCTTATATCTTTTGGCATGAAAATGTGTATCCCTACGATCAAGATTCAATAAACCATTCCTTTAGGTGCAAGAGCACTTATTCAGGTTTAATACTAATCTTGATGGTAGAGGGAGCGTGCGATGTTAGATCACATCAAACTTGGAAACACTTCCAACACATATCGTCAGCTCACCTTTAGCTAGTCTCCGTTTATTCCGTAGCTTTTATTTCGAGTTACTAACACTTAGCAACCGAACCGGTATCCAATACCCTGGTGCTACTAGGAGTACTAGTAAAGTACACATTAACATAATGTATATCCAATATACTTCTATCGACCTTGCCAGCCTTCTCATCTACCAAGTATCTAGGGTAATGCTGCTCCAGTGGTTGTTCCCCTTATTACAGAAGCACTTAGTCTCGGGTTTGGGTTCAACCTCGGGTTTCTTCACTGGTGCAGCAGCTGATTTGCCGTTTCATGAAGTATCCCTTCTTGCCCTTGCCCTTCTTGAAACTAGTGGTTTCACCAACCATCAACAATTGATGCTCCTTCTTGATTTCTACTTTCGCGGTGTCAAACATCGCGAATACCTCAAGGATCATCATATCTATCCCTGATATGTTATAGTTCATCACGAAGCTCTAGCAGCTTGGTGGCAATGACTTTGGGGAAACATCACTATCTCATTTGGAAGATCAACTCCCACTCGATTCAAGTGATTGTTGCACTCAGACAATCTGAGCACAAGCTCAACGATTGAGCTTTTCTCCCTTAGTTTGTAGGCTAAGAAAATTGTCGGAGGTCTCATACCTCTTGACATGGGCACGAGCCTGAAATCCCAATTTCAGCCCTCGAAGCATCTCATATGTTTCGCGATGTTTCGAAAACGTCTTTCGTGCCTCAACTCTAAACCGTTTAACTGAACTATCACGTAGTTATCAAAACGTGTATGTCCGATGTTCACAACATCCACAAACGACGTTTGGGGTTCAGCACACTGAGCGGTGCATTAAGGACATAAGCTTTCTACTGATCGCATAATCGCTACTATCAACTTTCAACTATAATTTTCTCTAGGAACATATCTAAACAGTAGAACTATAGCGCGAGCTACGACATAATTTGCAAAAGGTCTTTTGACTATGTTCAGGATAATTAAGTTCATCTTATGAACTCCCACTCAGATAGACATCCCTCTAGTCATCTAAGTGATTACATGATCCGAGTCAACTAGGCCCGTGTCCGATCATCACGTGAGACGGACTAGTCATCATCGGTGAACATCTTCATGTTGATCGTATCTACCATACGACTCATGCTCGACCTTTCGGTCTCCGTGTTCCGAGGCCATGTCTGCACATGCTAGGCTCGTCAAGTTAACCCTAAGTGTTTTCGCTGTGTAAAACTGTCTTACACCCGTTGTATGTGAACGTAAGAATCCATCACACCCGATCATCACGTGGTGCTTAGAAGCGACGAACTGTAGCAACGGTGCACAGTTAGGGGAGAACACTTCTTGAAATTTTGTAAGGGATCATCTTATTTACTACCGTCGTCCTAAGTAAACAAGATGCATAAACATGATAAACATCACATGCAATCAAATAGTGACATGATATGGCCAATATCATTTTGCTCCTTTTGATCTTCATCTTCGGGGCTCCATGATCATCATCGTCACCGGCATGACACCATGATCTCCATCATCATGATCTCCATCATCGTGTCTTCATGAAGTTGTCACGCCAACGACTACTTCTACTTCTATGACTAACGCGTTTAGCAATAAAGTAAAGTAAGTTACATGGCGTTCTTCAATGACACGCAGGTCATACAAAAATAAAGACAACTCCTATGGCTCCTGCCGGTTGTCATACTCATCGACATGCAAGTCGTGAATCCTATTACAAGAACATGATCAATCTCATACATCACATATCATTCATCACATTCTTCTTGGCCATATCACATCACATAGCATACCCTGCAAAAACAAGTTAGACGTCCTCTAATTGTTGTTGCATGTTTTACGTGGCTGCTATGGGTTTCTAGCAAGAACGTTTCTTACCTACGCAAAACCACAACGTGATATGCCAATTGCTATTTACCCTTCATAAGGACCCTTTTCATCGAATCCGTTCCGACTAAAGTGGGAGAGACTGGCACCCGCTAGCCACCTTATGCACCAAGTGCATGTCAATCGGTGGAACCTGTCTCACGTAAGAGTACGTGTAAGGTCGGTCCGGGCCGCTTCATCCCACAATACCGTCGAAACAAGATTGGACTAGTAACGGTAAGCATATTGAACAACATCAACGCCCACAACTACTTTGTGTTCTACTCGTGCAAAGAATCTACGCAATAGACCTAGCTCATGATGCCACTGTTGGGGAACGTAGCAGAAATTCAAAATTTTCCTACGTGTCACCAAGATCTATCTATGGAGAAACCAGCTACGAGTAGAAGGAGAGTGCATCTACATACCCTTGTAGATCGCTAAGCGGAAGCGTTCAAGTGAACGGGGTTGATGGAGTCGTACTCGTCGTGATTCAAATCACCGATGATCAAGTGCCGAACGCACGGCACCTCCGCGTTCAACACACGTACAGCCCGGTGACGTCTCCCACGCCTTGATCCAGCAAGGAGAGAGGGAGAGGTTGAGGAAGACTCCATCCAACAGCAGCACAACGGCGTGGTGGTGGTGGAGGAGCGTGGCAATCCCGCAGGGCTTCGCCAAGCACCATGGGAGAGGAGGAGTAGGGAGAGAGGTAGGGCTGCACCAAGAGGGAGAGAACTCATGTGTATGGCAGCCCCAAAACTCATCTATATATAGGGGGAAGGGGGGGCTGCGCCCCCTTTAGGGTTTCCCACCCCCAAGGGGTGCGGCCAGCCCTAGATGGCAAAGGGGAGGCGGCCAAGGGGGGAGAGGAGAGGGAGGCGCACCAATATGGGCCTTAAGGCCCATCTGGACTAGGGTTTGCCCCCTCCCACTCTCTCTTGCGCCTTGGACTCCTTGTGGGGGGCGCACCAGCCCTCCTAGGGGCTGGTCCCCTCCCACACTTGGCCCACGCAGCCTTCTGGGGCAGGTGGCCCCACTTGGTGGACCCCGGGACCCTCCCGGTGGTCCCGGTACAATACCGATATCGCCCGAAACTTTTCCGGTGACCAAAACAGGACTTCCCATATATAAATCTTTACCTCCGGACCATTCCGGAACTCCTCGTGACGTCCGGGATCTCATCCGGGACTCCGAACAACATTCGGTAACCACATACAAGCTTCCTTTATAACCCTAGCGTCATCGAACCTTAAGTGTGTAGACCCTACGGGTTCGGGAGACATGTAGACATGACCGAGACGTTCTCCGGTCAATAACCAACAGCGGGATCTGGATACCCATGATGGCTCCCACATGTTCCACGATGATCTCATCGGATGAACCACGATGTCAAGGACTTAATCAATCCCGTATTCAATTCCCTTTGTCTATCGGTATGTTACTTGCCCGAGATTCGATCGTCGGTATCCAATACCTTGTTCAATCTCGTTACCGGCAAGTCACTTTACTCGTTCCGTAACACATCATCCCGTGATCAACTCCTTGGTCACATTGCGCATATGATGATGTCCTACCGAGTGGGCCCAGAGATACCTCTCCGTTTACACGGAGTGACAAATCCCAGTCTCGATCCGCATAAAACAATAGATACTTTCGGAGATACCTGTAGTGCACCTTTATAGTCACCCAGTTACGTTGTGACGTTTGATACACCCAAAGCACTCCTACGGTATCCAGGAGTTACACGCTCTCATGGTCAAAGGAAGAGATACTTGACATTGGCAAAGCTCTAGCAAATGAACTACACGACCTTTTGTGCTAGGCTTAGGATTGGGTCTTGTCCATCACATCATTCTCCTAATGATGTGATCCCGTTATCAACGACATCCAATGTCCATAGTCAGGAAACCATGACTATCCGTTGATCACAACGAGCTAGTCAACTAGAGGCTCACCAGGGACATATTGTGGTCTATGTATTCACACGTGTATTACGATTTCCGGATAATACAGTTATAGCATGAATAAAAGACATTTATCATGAACATTGAAATATAATAATACTTTTATTATTGCCTCTAGGGCATATTTCCAACACTTACCTCGAAGGCGTCATTCTGACAAACCAACATAAGGATAACTTCCTCGTGCCTTACTTTCCCGAATAAGTCCTCCCCTCAACCGCCCCGTAACATATGAATTCTTAGATTTCGATCGTTTTTCTTTTAACATTCCATGTTTTCTGCAGTGACACATGTTGCACGCTCATCCTCCTAAGCCCCAAATATTCCATGGCCACGTATTTCGACCCGGACCGTCAGTCGAACGTAGACTACACAAATGTCAAGAAGGTTCTTGATGATGTTCTTCCTGGCTACGTCAAATCTGGAGGCATCTTCACCAGGCCTATTCGTAAGTATGGCAAGCACGTGTTCTCCCACAATACGACGTTCTGCTGCGTCAAGCAACCGCCTGGCGGTCAGAAGGGTGCCTACTATGCCATCCATCACATGCGGGCGATCGTACGGGACCATCATCAACTTATGCTATCGAGTAGACTCAAAGATTGGGCCGCGAGCGTGTCGGCATTCCAGGACGCGGACATCAGACAAGAATTCTTTCGCATCCAGTCGGAGTTTGCGGAAATCATCCATCAAGATGTCCTTCGTACCGCGGGGCAGTTCTACCTCAGAAATCAACCGTCCAACAGTGACATCGACACAATCCTACAAATGCAGGCTGACAACGCCCGTTCTTTCATGACTCCCACGATAGATGGCGGCTTCATCCACGCTCCGGTCCCTTGAGTCTCATGTTGTAATTAAACTTTAATGAACTTGTAGTATGTTTCTTTGGTTTCGAGAGTCGTTCAACTTAAGATGTAATCGATGCTATTAATGTCTTGCTTTTCTCTTCCGATCGTTCTGTTGCATACTTATATATTGCTTATGTATTGTCTGTGAATTGGTACTAACGTTTCGTTTGGCTACTGCATAGTGATGCCGTGGTATGTCGTGTACAAGGGTAAGGTTCCCGGAGTGTACGACGACTGGGAGGAGTGTAGGAGATAGGTTCACCGATTCAGCGGTAACAGTTACAAAGGGTACGCCACTAGGGCCGAGGCCAAATCTAGATACGCCCGCTATCTAGCGGGAGAGGGGAGGGAGCGTTGGAGGAACCGGATGAAGACGAGTTTCATCGTGATGATGCTCATCGTGATGACCGCAGCTCTCTTCTATGTGATGGTAGTTTAGATGATTGATATCGACTTGTAATGTGAAGACAAACTCGCGGTCTCGAGACTTGTAATATAATGTTCTATCTTTGTTCGGTCTTTTCATTTCGGAGACTAATATGATGACTTGTATTCGGAGACTAAAATGATGAATTGTATTCAGAGACTAATCTTCTATTGTATTCGATGAATCTGTTGTTGATGTGTGTTGTCTATATTTTGTCCAATTATACATTTTGTAACCTGTGCAAAAAACAGAAAATAAAAAAATAAAAAAAACCTAATATTCATACTAATGGCGCATCACATCATAGTGCGCCATTAGTATGCCAAAGGATACTAATGGCGCATCATTAAAGAGTGCGCCATTAGTATGCCGAAGTTACTAATGGCGTATCCTGCTGTCATGCGCCATTAGTATGCCAAAGCACCTGGGTATACATGGCCCCCTGGGAGGCATACTAATGGCGCACTGTTGTATATACTAATGGCGCATCTGGGGTGCGCCATTAGTATACCAGATACTAATGGCGCACCTGTGGTGCGCCATTAGTAAAATATAGTAATGGCGTGCTACTAATGGCGCACCACTAATGCGCCATTAATGGCCAAATTAGGCGCGCCATTAGTAGGCCTTTTCCTAGTAGTGTGGAGAACATAGTAATTTCAAAAAAATTCCTACGCACACGCAAGATCATGGTGATGCATAGCAACGAGAGGGGAGAGTGTGATCTACGTACCCTTGTAGATCGACAATGCAAGCGTTTGGTTGGTGTAGTCGTACGTCTCCGCGGTCCGACCGATCAAGCACCGAAACTACGGCACCTCCGAGTTTTAGCACACGTTCAGCTCGATGACGATCCCCGGACTCCGATCCAGCAAAGTGTCGGGGAAGAGTTCCGTCAGCATGACGGCGTGGTGACGATCTTGATGTACTACTGTCGTAGGGCTTCGCCTAAGCACCGCTACAATATTATCGAGGACTATGGTGGTAGGGGGCGCCGCACACGGCTAAGAATATGATCACGTGGATCAACTTGTGTGTCTCTGGGGTGCCCCTGCCTCCGTATATAAAGGTTCAAGGGGGGTGCAGCCGGCCTAGAGGTGGCGCGCCAGGAGGAGTCCTACTCCCTCTGGGAGTAGGATTCCCCCCCCCCCCCAATCCTAGTTGGAATAGGATTCGCGGAGGGGGGGAGAGAAAGGGGGCCGGCCCCCTCTCCTTGTCCTATTCGGACCAAGGGAGGGGAGGGGCGCGCGGCCCATCTCAGGCTGCCACTTCTCTTTTCTACTAAGGCCCACTAAGGCCCATATAGCTCCCGGGGCTGGTAACCTCCCAGTACGCTGGTAAAATCCTGATTTCACCCGGAACACTTCCGATATCCAAACATAGGCTTCCAATATATCAATATTTATGTCTCGACCATTTCGAGACTCCTCGTCATGTCCGTGATCACATCCGGGACTCCGAACAACCTTCGGTACATCAAAAAGTATATACTCATAATATAACTGTCATCGAAACCTTAAGCGTGCGGACCCTACGGGTTCGAGAACAATGTAGACATGACCGAGACATGTCTCTGGTCAATAACCAATAGCGGGACCTGGATGCCCATATTGGCTCCTACATATTCTATGAAGATCTTTATCGGTCAGACAGCATAACAACATACGTTGTTCCCTTTGTCATCGGTATGTTACTTGCCCGAGATTCGATCGTCGGTATCCAATACCTAGTTCAATCTCGTTACCGGCAAGTCTCTTTACTCGTTCCGTAATACATCATCTCGCAACTAACTCATTAGTTGCATTGCTTGCAAGGCTTAAGTGATGTGCATTACCGAGAGGGCCCAGAGATACCTCTCCGACGATCGGAGTGACAAATCCTAATCTCGAAATACGTCAACCCAACATGTACCTTTGGAGACACCTGTAGAGCACCTTTATAATCACCCAGTTACGTTGTGACGTTTGGTAGCACACAAAGTGTTCCTCCGGCACACGGGAGTTACATAATCTCATAGTCATAGGAACATGTATAAGTCATGAAGAAAGCAATAGCAACATACTAAACGATCGGGTGCTAAGCTAATGGAATGGGTCATGTCAATCAGATCATTCAACTAATGATGTGATCCCGTTTAATCAAATGACAACTCTTTGTCCATGGTTAGGAAACATAACCATCTTTGATTAACGAGCTAGTCAAGTAGAGGCATACTAGTGACACTCTGTTTGTCTATGTATTCACACATGTATTATGTTTCCGGTTAATACAATTCTAGCATGAATAATAAACTTTTATCATGATATAAGGAAATAAATAATAACTTTATTATTGCCTCTAGGGCATATTTCCTTCAGTCTCCCACTTGCACTAGAGTCAATAATCTAGATTACACAGTAATGATTCTAACACCCATGGAGCTTTGGTGCTGATCATGTTTTGCTCGTGGAAGAGGCTTAGTCAACGGGTCTGCTACATTCAGCTCCGTATGTATCTTGCAAATCTCTATGTCTCCCACCTGGACTAGATCCCGGATGGAATTGAAGCGTCTCTTGATGTGTTTGGTTCTCTTGTGAAATCTGGATTCCTTTGCCAAGGCAATTGCACCAGTATTGTCACAAAAGATTTTCATTGGACCCGATGCACTAGGTATGACACCTAGATCGGATATGAACTCCTTCATCCAGACTCCTTCGTTTGCTGCTTCCGAAGCAGCTATGTACTCCGCTTCACATGTAGATCCCGCCACGACGCTTTGTTTAGAACTGCACCAACTGACAGCTCCACCGTTTAATGTAAACACGTATCCGGTTTGCGATTTAGAATCGTCCGGATCAGTGTCAAAGCTTGCATCAACGTAACCATTTACAATGAGCTCTTTGTCACCTCCATATACGAGAAACATATCCTTAGTCCTTTTCAGGTATTTCAGGATGTTCTTGACCGCTGTCCAGTGATCCACTCCTGGATTACTTTGGTACCTCCCTGCTAAACTTATAGCAAGGCACACATCAGGTCTGGTACACAGCATTGCATACATGATAGAGCCTATGGCTGAAGCATAGGGAACATCTTTCATTTTCTCTCTATCTTCTGCAGTGGTCGGGCATTGAGTCTGACTCAACTTCACACCTTG
This sequence comes from Triticum aestivum, assembly GCF_018294505.1. Taxonomy (NCBI): domain Eukaryota; kingdom Viridiplantae; phylum Streptophyta; class Magnoliopsida; order Poales; family Poaceae; genus Triticum; species Triticum aestivum. The sequence goes on from NC_057800.1 coordinate 17,918,437, forward strand.
TAACACAGGCAAGAACCCTTTCTTTGCTTGATCCATTTTGAACTTCTTCAAAATCTTGTCAAGGTATGTGCTTTGTGAAAGTCCAATTAAGCGTCTTGATCTATCTCTATAGATCTTTATGCCTAATATGTAAGCAGCTTCACCGAGGTCTTTCATTGAAAAACTCTTATTCAAGTATCCCTTTATGCTATCCAGAAATTCTATATCATTTCCAATCAGTAATATGTCATCCACATATAATATCAGAAATGCTACAGAGCTCCCACTCACTTTCTTGTAAATACAGGCTTCTCCGAAAGTCTGTATAAAACCAAATGCTTTGATCACACTATCAAAGCGTTTATTCCAACTCCGAGAGGCTTGCACCAGTCCATAAATGGATCGCTGGAGCTTGCACACTTTGTTAGCTCCCTTTGGATCGACAAAACCTTCCGGTTGCATCATATACAACTCTTCTTCCAGAAATCCATTCAGGAATGCAGTTTTGACATCCATCTGCCAAATTTCATAATCATAAAATGCGGCAATTGCTAACATGATTCGGACAGACTTAAGCATCGCTACGGGTGAGAAGGTCTCATCGTAGTCAACCCCTTGAACTTGTCGAAAACCTTTTGCGACAAGTCGAGCTTTGTAGACAGTAATATTACCGTCAGCGTCAGTCTTCTTCTTGAAGATCCATTTATTCTCAATTGCTTGCCGATCATCGGGCAAGTCAACCAAAGTCCATACTTTGTTCTCATACATGGATCCCATCTCAGATTTCATGGCTTCAAGCCATTTTGCGGAATCTGGGCTCACCATCGCTTCTTCATAGTTCGTAGGTTCATCATGATCTAGCAGCATGATTTCCAGAACAGGATTACCGTACCACTCTGGCGCGGATCTCACTCTGGTTGATCTACGAGGTTCAGTAGTATCTTGTCCTGAAGTTTCATGATCATTATCATTAGCTTCCTCACTAATTGGTGTAGGTGTCGCAGAAACAGTTTTCTGTGATGTACTACTTTCCAATAAGGGAGCAGGTACAGTTACCTCATCAAGTTCTACTTTCCTCCCACTCACATCTTTCGAGAGAAACTCCTTCTCCAGAAAGTTTCCGAATTTAGCAACAAAAGTCTTGCCTTCGGATCTGTGATAGAAGGTGTATCCAATAGTTTCCTTTGGATATCCTATGAAGACACATTTCTCCGATTTGGGTTCGAGCTTATCAGGTTGAAGCTTTTTCACATAAGCATCGCAGCCCCAAACTTTCAGAAACGACAACTTTGGTTTCTTGCCAAACCATAGTTCATAAGGCGTCGTCTCAACGGATTTTGATGGTGCCCTATTTAACGTGAATGCGGCCGTCTCTAAAGCATAACCCCAAAACGATAGCGGTAAATCAGTAAGAGACATCATAGATCGCACCATATCTAGTAAAGTACGATTACGACGTTCGGACACACCATTACGCTGTGGTGTTCCGGGTGGCGTGAGTTGCGAAACTATTCCGCATTGTTTCAAATGTACACCAAACTCATAACTCAAATATTCTCCTCCACGATCAGATCGTAGAAACTTTATTTTCTTGTTACGATGATTTTCAACTTCACTCTGAAATTCTTTGAACTTTTCAAATGTTTCAGACTTATGTTTCATTAAGTAGATATACCCATATCTGCTTAAGTCATCTGTGAAGGTGAGAAAATAACGATATCCGCCACGAGCCTCAATATTCATCGGACCACATACATCTGTATGTATGATTTCCAACAAATCTGTTGCTCTCTCCATAGTACCGGAGAACGGTGTTTTAGTCATCTTGCCCATGAGGCACGGTTCGCAAGTACCAAGTGATTCATAATCAAGTGGTTCCAAAAGTCCATCAGTATGGAGTTTCTTCATGCGCTTACACCGATATGACCTAAACGGCAGTGCCACAAATAAGTTGCACCATCATTATCAACTCTGCATCTTTTGGCTTCAACATTATGAATATGTGTGTCACTACTATCGAGATTCAATAAGAATAGACCACTCTTCAAGGGTGCATGACCATAAAAGATATTACTCATATAAATAGAACAACCATTATTCTCTGATTTAAATGAATAACCGTCTCGCATTAAACAAGATCCAGATATAATGTTCATGCTCAACGCTGGCACCAAATAACAATTATTTAGGTCTAATACTAATCCCGAAGGTAGATGTAGAGGTAGCGTGCCGACCGCGATCACATCGACTTTGGAACCGTTTCCCACGCGCATCGTCACCTCGTCCTTAGCCAATCTTCGCTTAATCCGTAGTCCCTGTTTCGAGTTGCAAATATTAGCAACAGAACCAGTATCAAATACCCAGGTGCTACTGCGAGCATTAGTAAGGTACACATCAATAACATGTATATCACATATACCTTTGTTCACCTTGCCATCCTTCTTATCCGCCAAATACTTGGGGCAGTTCCGCTTCCAGTGACCAGTCTGCTTGCAGTAGAAGCACTCAGTTTCAGGCTTAGGTCCAGACTTGGGTTTCTTCTCTTGAGCAGCAACTTGCTTGCTGTTCTTCTTGAAGTTCCCCTTCTTCTTCCCTTTGCCCTTTTTCTTGAAACTAGTGGTCTTGTTGACCATCAACACTTGATGCTCCTTTTTGATTTCTACCTCCGCAGCTTTCAGCATTGCGAAGAGCTCGGGAATAGTCTTATTCATCCCTTGCATATTATAGTTCATCACGAAGCTCTTGTAGCTTGGTGGCAGTGATTGGAGAATTCTGTCAATGACGCAATCATCTGGAAGATTAACTCCCATCTGAATCAAGTGATTATTATACCCAGACATTTTGAGTATATGCTCACTGACAGAACTGTTCTCCTCCATCTTGCAGCTATAGAACTTATTGGAGACTTCATATCTCTCAATCCGGGCATTTGCTTGAAATATTAACTTCAACTCCTGGAACATCTCATATGCTCCATGACGTTCAAAACGTCGTTGAAGTCCCGATTCTAAGCCGTAAAGCATGGCACACTGAACTATCGAGTAGTCATCAGCTTTGCTCTGCCAGACGTTCATAACATCTGGTGTTGCTCCAGCAGCAGGCCTGGCACCCAGCGGTGCTTCCAGGACGTAATTCTTCTGTGCAGCAATGAGGATAATCCTCAAGTTACGGACCCAGTCCGTGTAATTGCTACCATCATCTTTCAACTTTGCTTTCTCAAGGAACGCATTAAAATTCAACGGAACAACAGCACGGGCCATCTATCTACAATCAAACATACATAAGCAAGATACTATCAGGTACTAAGTTCATGATAAATTTAAGTTCAATTAATCAAATTACTTAAAGAACTCCCACTTAGATAGACATCCCTCTAATCCTCTAAGTGATCACGTGATCCAAATCAACTAAACCATGTCCGATCATCACGTGAGATGGAGTAGTTTCATTGGTGAACATCACTATGTTGATCATATCTACTATATGATTCACGCTCGACCTTTCGGTCTCCGTGTTCCGAGGCCATATCTGCATATGCTTGGCTCGTCAAGTATAACCTGAGTATTCCGCGTGTGCAACTGTTTTGCACCCGTTGTATTTGAACGTAGAGCCTATCACACCCGATCATCACGTGGTGTCTCAGCACGAAGAACTTTCGCAACGGTGCATACTCAGGGAGAACACTTCTTGATAATTTAGTGAGAGATCATCTTATAATGCTACCGTCAATCAAAGCAAGATAAGATGCATAAAAGATAAACATCACATGCAATCAATATAAGTGATATGATATGGCCATCATCATCTTGTGCCTGTGATCTCCATCTCCGAAGCACCGTCATGATCACCATCGTCACCGGCGCGACACCTTGATCTCCATCGTAGCATCGTTGTCGTCTCGCCAATCTTATGCTTCCACGACTATCGCTACCGCTTAGTGATAAAGTAAAGCATTACAGCGCGATTGCATTGCATACAATAAAGCGACAACCATATGGCTCCTGCCAGTTGCCGATAACTCGGTTACAAAACATGATCATCTCATACAATAAAATTCAGCATCATGTCTTGACCATATCACATCACAACATGCCCTGCAAAAACAAGTTAGACGTCCTCTACTTTGTTGTTGCAAGTTTTACGTGGCTGCTACGGGCTTAAGCAAGAACCAATCTTACCTACGCATCAAAACCACAACGATAGTTTGTCAAGTTGGTGCTGTTTTAACCTTCGCAAGGACCGGGCGTAGCCACACTCGGTTCAACTAAAGTTGGAGAAACTGTCACCCGTAAGCCACCTATGTGCAAAGCACGTCGGGAGAACCGGTCTCGCGTAAGCGTACGTGTAATGTCGGTCTGGGCCGCTTCATCCAACAATACCGCCGAACCAAAGTATGACATGCTGGTAAGCAGTATGACTTATATCGCCCACAACTCACTTGTGTTCTACTCGTGCATATAACATCAACACATAAAACCTAGGCTCTGATACCACTGTTGGGGAACGTAGTAATTTCAAAAAATTTCCTACGCACACGCAAGATCATGGTGATGCATAGCAACGAGAGGGGAGAGTGTGATCTACGTACCCTTGTAGATCGACAACGGAAGCGTTTGGTTGGTGTAGTCGTACGTCTCCACGGCCCGACCGATCAAGCACCGAAACTACAGCACCTCCGAGTTTTAGCACACGTTCAGCTCGATGACGATCCCCGGACTCTGATCCAGCAAAGTGTCGGGGAAGAGTTCCGTCAGCACGACGGCGTGGTGATGATCTTGATGTAGTACTGTCGTAGGGCTTCGCCTAAGCACCGCTACAATATTATCGAGGACTATGGTGGTAGGGGGCGCCGCACACGGCTAAGAATATGATCACGTGGATCAACTTGTGTGTCTCTGGGTGCCCCTGCCTCCGTATATAAAGGTTCAAGGGGGGGTGCGGCCGGCCTAGAGGTGGCGCGCCAGGAGGAGTTCTACTCCCTCTGGGAGTAGGATTCCCCCCCCCCCAATCCTAGTTGGAATAGGATTCGCGGAGGGGGGGGAAGAGAAAGGGGGGCCGGCCCCCTCTCCTTGTCCTATTCGGACCAAGGGAGGGGAGGGGCGCATGGCCCATCTCAGGCTGCCTCTTCTCTTTTCTACTAAGGCCCACTAAGGCCCATATAGCTCCCAGGGGGTTCCGGTAACCTCCCGGTACTCCGGTAAAATCCCGATTTCACCCGGAACACTTTCGATATCCAAACATAGGCTTCTAATATATCAATCTTTATGTCTCGACCATTTCGAGACTCCTCGTCATGTCTGTGATCACATCCGGGACTCCGAACAACCTTCGGTACATCAAAACGTATAAACTCATAATATAACTGTCATCGAAACCTTAAGCGTGCGGACCCTACGGGTTCGAGAACAATGTAGACATGACCGAGACATGTCTCCGGTCAATAACCAATAGCGGGACCTGGATGCCCATATTGGCTCCTACATATTCTACGAAGATCTTTATCGGTCAGACCGCATAACAACATATGTTGTTCCCTTTGTCATCGGTATGTTACTTGCCCGAGATTCGATCATCGGTATCCAATACCTAGTTCAATCTCGTTACCGGCAAGTCTCTTTAATCGTTCCATAATACATCATCTCGCAACTAACTCATTAGTTGCATTGCTTGCAAGGCTTTAAGTGATGTGCATTACCGAGAGGACCCAGAGATACTTCTCCGACGATCGGAGTGACAAATCCTAATCTCGAAATACGTCAACCCAACATGTACCTTTGGAGACACCTATAGAGCACCTTTATAATCACCCACTTACTTGTGACGTTTGGTAGCACACAAAGTGTTCCTCCGGCACACGGGAGTTACATAATCTCATAGTCATAGGAACATGTATAAGTCATGGAGAAAGCAATAGCAACATACTAAACGATCGGGTGCTAAGCTAATGGAATGGGTCATGTCAATCAGATCATTCAACTAATGATGTGATCCCGTTTAATCAAATGACAACTCTTTGTCCATGGTTAGGAAACATAACCATCTTTGATTAACGAGCTAGTCAAGTAGAGGTATACTAGTGACACTCTGTTTGTCTATATATTCACACATGTATTATGTTTCCGGTTAATACAATTCTATCATGAATAATAAACTTTTATCATGATATAAGGAAATAAATAATAACTTTATTATTGCCTCTACGGCATATTTCCTTCAGAACAATAGGCTGATTTGGAGTGGGAGTGACATTATCATCATTAACGACGGGTTCATCATGTGCATCAACAATTTCATTACCAGATGTATCACCTTTATCAATAACATGCTCCACCTGAACAGTAGGCTCCTGAAGAATAGGCCGCTGTTCACTCCCAACGGGAACATTAGTAGATGAAACATCATGTAACATAGCAGATTCATTAAAGATAACATTTCTGCTAATAACAACCTTCTGGGTTTCAGGATTCCATAATTTAAAACCTTTAACACCAGACTTATAACCAAGAAAGATGCACTTAATAACCCTAGGCTCCAATTTTCCATTATCAACATGAGCATAAGCAGTGCAACCAAAAACTCTCAATTGTGAATAATCAGCAGGTGAACCAGACCATACCTCAATTGGAGTTTTCTTATTAAGAGCAATATATGGTGAACGATTAATCAGATAGCAAGCAGTGGAAGCGGCCTCAGCCCAAAAACGCCTATGCAAACCTACATTGGACAACATGCAACGGGCTCTGGAAATAATGGTCCTGTTCATACGCTCAGCAACACCGTTTTGTTGAGGAGTATAAGGAACGGTGTAGTGTCTGGCAATGCCTTCAGACTTGCAATAATTCTTAAATTGCTTAGAACAGAATTCCATACCATTATCAGTGCGAAGTATCTTTACCTTCTTTTAAGTTTGTCTTTCAATCATAATCTTCCACTCCTTAAAAGCTGAGAATGCTTCATATTTATGCTTCAAGAAATAAGGCCATACTTTTCTCGAATAATCATCAATAATAGTCAGCATGTAACTAGCACCACCTAGTGACTTTCTGTGAGATGGTCCCCATAAATCAGAATGAACATAATCAAGAATACCTTCAGTTGTATGAGTCGAAGTGTTGAACTTCACCCTCTTGCGTTTGCCGAAGATACAATGCTCACAAAATTTCAGTTTACCAGGTTCATATCCATCAAGAAGACCTCTCTTATTTAACTCTGCCAAACCAAGTTCACTCATATGTCCAAGACGCATATGCCAAAGGTTAGCAGCATCACAATCAGAATTCTTTGAAATAACTGGAGTAGCGTTACCTGAAATAGTAGAACCTCGAAGGTAATAAAGACCATTGGTCGAACTTAAGTCACCTTTCATCACAACAAGGGAACCTTTGGTGACCTTCAAAAAACTATCTCCACCTGAATATTTGTACCCCTTTGCATCAAGGGCACACATAGAAATAAGATTTCTCTTCATCTTCGAAATATACCGAACATCTGTCAAAGTTCTGATTATGCCATCAAATATTTTGATTCGAATAGAACATATGCCCTCAATCTTGCATGGTGAATTATCAAAACCCAAAACGGAACCAGCAGAACTAGTGGAGTCAAAAGTATTAAACCAATCTCTATGTGGACACATATGAAAAGTGCATGCAGTGTCAAGTACCCACTCATCATTGGTCTCAGCACATCCAGCAATAACGACAAGAGCATCATCGGAACTATCATCACGAGCAACGTTAGCAGAATTTTTACCTTGTTTGTTACCTTTCCTCTTTTCTTTATTCTGCAACTTGAAACACTCAGAGATGGCATGCTCGTCTCTCTTGCAATACCTGCAATACTTCTTGTCTCTGGATTGCGACCGGCCCCTGTAGCCGTTTTTACTTTTGCCTCAGTTTCCATTATTGGAGTTCTTCTCGTTTGTCCTGCCACGAACAGATAATCCCTCGGCTTGGGATGAACTCGAACCATCATGAGGCACCATTAATTTCATCTTCTCCTTAGAGTTCAAAGCTTCATAAACTTCATTAAGTGTGAGAGTATCACGACTGTATAATATGGTGTTTCTAAAATTGGTATAAGAACTTGGCAGTGAACAAAGTAACATTAGAGCAGTATCTTCCTCTTCATACTTAACCTCCATTGCAGCTAGATCAGATATGATCTCTTTAAATTCTGAAATATGATTCAAAACATTACCTCCCTCAGGTAACCTGTGCAGGAATCATTTTTGTTTCAGATGCATCTTGCTGGTGAGATCTTTAGTCATGCAAATCCCTTTCAGCTTTAACCATAGAGCAGCGGCAGTTTTCTCGCTCAAAACTTCCTGCAAAATATTATTATGCAAATGGAGTTGAATTTGTGGCAAAGCCTTACAATCAATTCTTTTCTCATCAGCAGTCCAGTCCTCAATTCGGTTCTTCCCAAAACTATCCAGTGCTACATCATAGTCGGCCTGTGCCAACAACGCCCGTATCTTGACTTGCCATAGGGTAAACCTTGTGTCACGATCCAGCAGTGGATAATCTTACTTCATGGATGCCATGAGTTGATAAACTATGCACAAAGTAGTACAAGTCGAAGTAGAAAAATTCTTGACAGAATTTAATATACGAAGCAAATAGAACAGAATAAATAGCAGCTGGACGTAGCAGATGAACGAAGAACAAACTAGCAGTACTAGCCTCACATAGAGGAGCACTAGTAGCAGATTAGATCAAATCAGGTTTGCACCTCAAGACTTGAGCCTTGTGATCCCACGTGAAGTAGCAACAACAACCTTTGTGAGCAAAAGCAACTTCGGTTGATGTACTAGTACAAGCGCAGGCTGATGTGCCTCGGGACTTAAGTCCTTACGTGGAGCAGCAACGGCAACGCAGCGAACTTGTGATTTGACGCGACGGAGCAACGGAAGCTTGTGTCCGTCTCCAAAAACTGCTCGGGTAGGAAACTGATCAGCGGCACAATACCTATCGGTCTCGGCTGCAGGGAAAATCGATTGCCGCGGATCGCCAGACGTGTGCAGCGGCGCACACCGAACCCTAGCTCTCTCAGACTCAATCTCGTATCTGAAACCTCAGCTATGTATACCACTTGTTAGATAATAACGAGAATAAACGAGACACGAGAGAAATGGATTTTTACGTGGAAACCCTTGCAGGAGAAAACCAGGGACGCACGAAGGCGCAATCACTATGATGGAGGAGTATTACAAGCACGAGACGATAGTCCGTCTGAGGTGCGACTACATGGGGTATATATGAGGGCAATACATGAGAGTCCTTGAAAGACAAGTAAACGAGTTGTACTCGTACACGTCGACGTTAACGCAAAGGCCAACACCGGTTGTACTATGTCTAGTCCAACACGGTATAATTTGGATCACAATTTAACACTTCACAGGTCGCGCGCCGTGCGTGGCCACCGCCTTTCGCCGGGAACACCGCGTTGCCGTTGAGAAGCCTGGGCCTAGGCAAACGCGAGCGCGGCTCGGCGGCTGGACCGGCGCCATTCCTCGACTGTGCGCTGGAGGCGGCACCGTGTTTCGAGGAGCCGGGCGTTGAACGCGCCGCATCGCGGGGAGCCACACAGGGAGGCGTTGGTCGTCTTTCGGTGTAGAACTGCGCCGCCACACCGTTCTGCGGGCTGAGGCGCCCTCGCGCCACAAGGCGTTGCCTGCCGCCGGCCTCCAGGCAATTGCTCCGCCAGCGAGCGTGCTGATAACGTGTTCGAAGGTTAAAGAGAATGAAGTGAATCGCAAATCGACTCTTATATTGATCGATGGAAAAGTTACAATATATACGTCCGTAAAGGACGCGATGGTACAAGGAGACATCGGTTCCTAGCGAGCAGGCACTAGGTCTCCGTAGGGGATGTGACCGCAAGTCGGGGATATGGGTAGATTCCCTATTCATTAAACATGCTTAATTAATTCTAACAATGAGGTAGGAGCGAATCAACCTGTGATTGAGTTGGTTAGGTGGACAGTGGTATCCCCAATCCACCAGGGTTCAAATCCTGGTGCTCGCATTATTCCTGGATTTATTTCAGGATTTCCGGCGATGCGCTTTCAGTGGGAGGAGACGTTCCCCTCGACAACGAGGCGCCGTGCGTGCGTGCGTTCATAGGGATGAATGTATGCGCGTGTATATGAGTGCTTGTGTCTGTACTGATGCTCAAAAAAAAACAATGAGGTAGGAAAAACGGAATAGTAGTTCTATTGACGTTCTTGCTAACTTGTGTAGGGCGGTGAGGGACGCAGCTTCGGTGCCTTAAAGGCACCTGCCTTTGGGTCATTGACATGTGGGCTAGTTACCTGTTGGGCCCACATGTCATAGATACAAAGATAGGTGCCACAGTTGACGCGGCAAAGCCACAGCCAGAGACTGGGCACATGCACGGCCCGATCGGGCCGATCGGTCATCTTCCTTCTGCATCCGTGTTTGCATGGAACGGACATGTTGTCGACGACACGCTCCATGTGATATAGCAACGCTGGACGGCAGCACGCTCGCTTGATGGGAGTTGTTCGCAACAAGTCAAGCAGATGGAATTCCTCTTAGAACACTATCAAGTGTATCCCACAAAGAAAGATTTCAATTTGTTATTAGTAAACAAAAACGTAAAAATTTAAGGAAAGTTATCATTCAGAAAAAAAAATCAAGTAAAGAAAGAATAATGAAAATAGGGTAACACCAGGAACAAAAACATAAACACAAATTATTCTAAGAATGAATAAATTAAGGACATTGGTATTGCCTAAAACAAGAATGAAAATGTTAAAATGAAACAAATAAAAAACGTGTATTCTTTTGTACTATGCACAAAACTTAAACACAAATTACACAAAAGTTGTACTCTTCCACACTGTGAAAGAACGAGTGTAAACTAGTGCAACTTCTAATAATTATTATGATTTAAGTATATTCGTTTGAAGTAGTGTCAAACTATTTCAACACCAAAAGCGTTGCCTCATGCATAAACATATGAGAAATTCAATCGCTCAAAAGTTGACTAAGCAACAAAAATCCTAGAGGAACTATTAACATGGGTTAAAAGATTTGTTCATTCTACTCACTTTTTTCTCATTAGTAAACAAAGATATATATTTTTAAGATGAAATTCTAAAACATAAATTCCAACTGAAGAAGAAGTAATCATGAAAATTATCTTACCTGAAACAAAATCATGAAATAAAATAAAAACATAAACAAAAAATATTCTAAGGATGACTGAATTGAGATCATTGGTACCTAAAATAAAAAATAAAATGAAACAAATAAAAACTTGCACACGAGGTACATCATAGTAGTGTAACACACATTTTTTTTGTTATACTAAGTGATCAAAAATAAAATAATAATGTTGAACATTGATGACACATAAAAACTGAATTACATCTCATATCAATGGTAACACCTGCCTTAACCCTATCTCACGCACACTCACAGACATGCACACACCGACACACAATTGCGGACATACACATCAATATACACAACAAATGGGAACCAACATGTGGTTGAATCGGTGTGAGGACAGTGGTATCCCCGACCACCAGGGTTCAAGTTCTAGACTTGACACTGGTGCTCACATTTCAGATTTATTTTAAGCCTTCCGGCGATGTATATTCAGTGTGAGGAGATGTTCCCGTCGACTATGAAGGCGGCGGTGGCGACTTCGTCAATCTCAAGATGATGTCTGGCTCAATCTCTCGGGGGTGCTCATAGGGGCAGGGTGTGCATGCGTGTATTCATAGGGTGAGTGTATATGTGTATGTATAAGCGTCTTTGTCTGTACTGTGTTAAAAACACAACACATGCGAACCAACTTGTGATGGGTTGGTTAGGAGGGCAGTAGTATCCCAGCCCATCAGGGTTCAATCCTAGAGTTGACACTTGTGCTCGCATTTTTCTGAATTTATTTCAGACCTATTGGATTGAACAAGAGTGCAATTCTGTAGCTTCCTTGGCCAGAGTGTCAGGATCGGCCAAGTTCCCGATTCAATTACCATAGTGGCTCTGGTAGGAGCTAGGGTTCTACCGGGTCTAGGGCGGAGATTGTGGGGGAAAGATGGAGGAAGACGAGGTCGAGGGCGCGGCGGCCGGCGGTTGGGCGCCATCCTTGCGTGGTGGAGAAGAGGCGGCGGCGGCGCAAGAAGCGGCTAGGGTTAGGTCTCCCGGCTCCCTAAGGGAAGCCGAGCAAATACTGATTGCTTCTTGCTTGATTAGATTGATACATCTCCTCTCCTTATATAGAGGGGTTTACTTGACTCCTAAGCAAACTATCCTAATTAATAACGATAAGATAATTGGGTTAAGCCCCTAATAACAATAAGATAACTTGGGCCACAACCCACTGGGCTAAGCCCCTAATATGCCGGTCATAACACTTCTCCCCGCCTGCACAAACAGCTCGTCCTTGAGTTGTAAGGTGGGGAAGCGCTGGCTGAACTCATCGAGGTGATCAACCAGCGTCAAACACCTTCGCGACAGCTAGGGCGGCCAGGTCGGCGGCGACGGCGTCTTCCTCAATGTAGTCTGCAGCCTCCAGGTAGAAGAGTTGCGAGCAGACGTGGCCGGGCGTGTAGGGCTCGTCGCAGTTGAAGCACAACCCTTGGCGGCGATGCTCGCGTAGCTCGGCCGAGGTGAGCCGGCGGAACAGGCGCGCCGCGATTGCGGTGAGGGGTGCCGTGGAAGCCTGAGCAGGCCGACCCTGCGCGGGAACATCTGGCCAGGGTAGCGGCCCAGCGGCCCGAGAAGGTGATGTCTGCTGGATGGCCACAGCACGGCGCTCGAACGCGCGGGCGTAGTACATGGCCGTCTGGAGATCCTGGGGTCCCCGAAGCTCCACGTCCACGCAGATGTGATCCGGAAGTCCACCGACGAAGAGGTCGGTCCGCTGCTGCGCCGTCATGCCTGACGCGTGGCATGCCAGGGCCTGGAAACGGTCGGCGAAATCCTGAACCGTGGAGGTGAAGGGAAGGCGGCCGAGTTCTGCCAGCCGGCTCCCGCATATCGGCGGCCCGAAGCGAAGGAGGCATAGCTCGCGAAAGTGCTCCCATGGGGGCATGCCGCCCTCGTCTTGCTCGAGGGCGTAGTACCACATCTGTGCGGCGCCCCAAAGGTGATATGAGGCGAGCCAGGTGCGTTCCGACGCGAGCGTGCGTTGCCCTCGGAAGAACTGCTCACACTGGTTGAGCCAGTTGAGGGGGTCCTCGGTGCTGTCGTAGGTGGCGAAGTCGAGCTGCGGCGGTGTTTGAGCATGACTGCCATGAGCGTATGGCTCGGCGGTACGGAGCAACGAAGAGGATGACGTCGGTCCGGTGTGCATAGGTGATCCGCTGGGAAGCGGTGGCCCGGCGTAGCCAGTGTGGAAACCCGCGGAGCCGAAGGGCGCCGGCTGGTCCGCAGCCATGGTGTAGACTGGCGGCGGTGACGTCCCAGCCAACTAGGCCGGAAGCTGGGACGGCGAGGGCGGGAACCACACTTGCTGAATTGGCACGCCTGCCGCCGCAGTTGTATTCAGCCCAGTGCTGGGCGGCAGAGGCGCCTGCAGCGGCAGCTGCTGCTGCATGGAAATGGCGGAGGCGGCGGGCGCCGCGATGGCCGCGGTCGGCCATTGAGGCCAGAGCGGGGCTGTGGCTGGTTGCTGCTGCAGTGGGGGCTACAGCGGCCCGACTAGCGCCCCGGTGGCCCCTTGGTGCGGCAGCTGCCAGGGCGGTGGCAGCGGTAGCTGCAGCTGTGGCTGCAGCGGCCCGGTGAGCGCAGCGGAGGCCGCCGGGTGCGGCAGCTGCCACGGCAGCAGCATCGGCCCGGTGGTGATGGTTGGTGACGTGGCCGGTAGCAGCCCGTAGGGCCCATCCAAGTAGAGGCAGATCCCCTGGACGACTGTGACGAGATCGTTGAGGACGCCGGTCATCTCTGTCGGGGAGTAAACCAGCAGCGCAGTGGAGGGTGGTGGCGGCGGACCCGTGGATGGGGGCGGCAACTGGCCGGTGGAGGCGCCGGCGGTGGAGCCTAGTGGCGCATTGGGTAGGGCCAGCGGCGTCGTGGAGAGGATCGACGGCGGTGCGGTGGTGGTGGGCAGCGGCGGGATTAGTGGTGGTGCAGACATGGTCGAAACCGAGCTACCTGATACCAAGGTGGTAGGAGCTAGGGTTCTACCGGGTCTAGGGCGAAGATTGTAGGGGAAAGATGGAAGAATACGAGGTCGAGGGCGCGGCGGACGGCGGCTGGGCGCCGTCCTTGCGTGGTGGAGAAGAGGCGGCGGCGCAAGAGGCGGCTAGGGTTAGGTCTCCCGGCTCCCTAAGGGAAGCCGAGCAAATACTGATTGCTTCTTGCTTGATTAGATTGATACATCTCCTCTCCTTTTATAAAGAGGTTTACTTGACTCCACTAGTAGAAAAAGGGTCAAATGTTCAGCTCATTAGTCCCGGTTTGTAACTGAGCCGGCACTAATGTGACCATTAGTGCCGGTTCCAACGGCTAGCTGGGCCGTTCTCATTAGTACCGGTTCGTGGCGAATATTTAGCACCGGTTCGTGCCACGAACCGGTACTAAAGAGAGTGGTGGCTGAATGTTGTCAGTCTGGGGCCCCTCCAGCACCTTTAGTACCGGTTTGTGGCACGAACCGGTGCTAAAGGTCGTCCTATATAAACCCTTCTTCCACCTGCGAGCGAGCTCGCTCTGTTTTTCCGGTTTCCCCTCTCCTCTCTTTTATTCCCTCTCTACCTCGAGCTCATATCAAATTTTGCCTAAATTTTGTCAAGATTTGAAGGCCCCCATCCATTCAAGTGATCACAAAGGTAAGCAACTTTGTCCTTTCATCTCTCATTGCTAGATTAGCTTTTGCAATGCTTTATATAGTCATTAATTTGTGGGTTTTAGTAATTTGGGGGGAATTATATGTGGTAGTTTATTTGATTTATATGCAGTTTGAGCTCAAAATAACTCTTAGTTTGCATATGTAGGTGTGGTTTACTTAGTGCCTTCTAAATCTTCGTCGTAACCACCGTCGATCGCCTGCAACGTCCCGTCGCCGGCACCACCTTGTGGTGAGCCTCTTGTTCATGAATGTTTTATATAAAAAAATTGATATTTGTGTGATTTGGATATATAGTTACTCGTATAATTATCTTACCCATACGTTGTTTGTTATACATAGTGCCATGGTTTTGATATCCGTTCCCGTCGGCCCTCGTCCGGGTTATGATTCGGATGTGGTATATTCTCTTTTAAAACTATTTGTTGCATTTCGTGTTTATGAGAAATTATGCCCATCAAGTTGACATAGATATTTGTATGTAGGAGGTAGTTGAACCGGAAATTCCAACCGACCCTATTGTCAAGAGGTTAAATTTAGTTGAAAGAGAAAACGAGGATTTGAAGGAAAAATTGAAAAGAATTGAGGGGGAGAAGATGGAATTGGTGTTGCATGTTGCCGATGTCGTCGATGATCACAAGATTAAGATGGAGAAAATGCGCTTGAAGATTAGAAAGATTAGAAAAAATACCATTCATAGTGAGGCTTGGTATCATTATGATGTTGGATCAATTGTTACCTTAGTTGCAATCTTGATCGCATTTGTTGTTGCATTTAAATTCTTTAGCTAGAGAGTTATTTGTTTGTTGCATTTAAGTGTTGTATGAACTTTATGTATGAACTTGCATTAATTTGGTCTTTTCGGTGTTGGGTAATGAAGATGAGCCGAAAGTAGATGTACGATGACCGATGCTCTCCAGAGTTCATTAATGGCGCCGAAACTTTTCTACTTGCGGCTGAGGCAAACAAGCGGGCGGATGGTTTTATGCCTTGTCCATGTGCTGGATGTAAGAATGATCTAAATTACTCTAAGTCAGGAACCATTCGCGTCCATCTGTTGAAGTACGGTTTCGTGCCCCACTATAATGTTTGGACCAAGCACGGAGAAAGAGGGGTTATGATGGAAGACAATGAGGAAGAAGAGGACGACGATAGCTATCCTGGCCATGGGTTCCCTGAATACGATGATACAACAATGGGGGAAGAAGCTGAGCCGGCAATGCGGGAAGAAGTTGAAGAAGAGGCATCAGATGAGCCCGTTGATGATCTAGGTCGGGCCATTGCCAATGCAAAGAGAAACTGCGCAAGTGATTTGGAGAAGAAGAAGTTGCAGCGCATGTTAGAGGATCACAAAAAATTGTTGTACCCGAATTGCGTAGGTGACAAGAAAAAGCTGGGCACCACACTGGAATTGCTGCAATGGAAGGCAGAGAATGGTGTATCTAACAAGGGATTTGAAAAGTTGCTCGTAATGATAAAGAATATGCTTCCAAAGGACAACGAGTTTCCCAAGAGTACGTACGAAGCAAAGAAGGTTGTGTGCCTTCTAGGGTTAGAGGTGCAGAAGATACATGCATGCCCTAATGATTGCATCCTCTACCGCGGTGAGTATGAGGATTTGAATGCTTGCCCGGTATGTAGTGCATTGCGCTACAAGATCAGCCGCAATGACCCTGGTGATGTCGAAGGAGAGCGGCCTAGGAAGAAGATTCCTGCCAAGGTGATGTGGTATGCTCCTATAATACCACGGTTGAAACGTTTGTTCCAAAACAAAGAGCATGCCAAGGCGATGCGATGGCACAGAGAAGACCGCAAGAAAGATGGAAAGTTGAGAGTACCCGCTGACGGGTCATAGTGGAGAAAAATCGACAGAAAGTAAGGGAAAGAGTTTGCAGATGACGCAAGGAACATATGGTTTGGTCTAAGCGCAGATGGCATTAATCCTTTTGAGGAGCAGAGCAACAACCATAGCACCTGGCCCGTGACTCTATGTTTGTATAACCTTCCTCCTTGGTTGTGCATGAAGCGAAAGTTCATTATGATGCCAGTGCTCATCCAAGGCCCTAAGCAACCCGGCAACGATATTGATGTGTACCTAAGGCCATTATTTGAAGAACTCTGACAACTGTGGAATGGAACAGGTGTACGTCTGTGGGATGAGCACATGGGGGAAGAATTTGACCTAAAGGCGTTGTTGTTCGTGACCATCAATGATTGGCCTACTCTCAGTAACCTTTCAGGACAGACAAACAAGGGATACCGCGCATGCACGCATTGTTTGGATGATACCGACAGTATATATTTGGCTAATTGTAAGAAGAATGTGTACCTGGGACATCGTTGATTTCTTCCGAGCAGGCATGCCGTAAGAAAGAAAGGCAAGCATTTCAAAGGGGAGGCGGATCACCGGACGAAGCCTCGCCACCGTACTAGTGTTGATGTACATGATATGGTCAAGGATTTAAAGGTAGTCTTTGGAAAGGGTCCTGGCGGACAACCTGTTCCGAATGACGTTGACGGACGCGCACCTATGTGGAAGAAGAAATCTATATTTTGGGACCTGTCCTATTGGAAAGACCTAGAGGTCCGCTCCGCAATCGACGTGATGCACGTGACGAAGAATCTTTACGTGACCCTGCTTGGCTTCTTGGGCGTGTATAGGAAGACAAAAGATACACCTAAGGCACGGGAGGACCAGCAACATACGCACGGAAAAGACGGCATACATCAGGGTCATGCCAGCTACGCTCTTACCAACGAAGAGAAGGAAATCTTTTTTGAACGCCTGCTCAGTATTAAGGTACCGTCTGGCTTCTCGTCGAATATAAAGGGAATAATAAACATGGTAGACAAAAAGTTTCAGAACCTAAAGTCTCATGACTGCCACGTGATTATGACGCAACTGCTTCCGGTTGCATTGAGGGGCTTCTATCGGAAAACGTTCGATTGGCCATTGTGAAGCTATGTGCATTCCTCAATGCAATCTCTCAGAAGTTAATCGATCCAGAAATCATACCAAGGTTAGAGAATGATTTGGTGCAATGTCTTGTCAGTTTTGAGTTGGTGTTCCCACCATCCTTCTTCAACATCATGACGCACGTCCTAGTTCACCTATGCGAAGAGATTAAGGTTTTGGGTCCTGTATTTCTACACAATATGTTCCCCTTTGAGAGGTTCATGGGAGTCTTAAAAATTTTGTTCATAACCGTGCTAGGACAGAAGGAAGCATCTCCAAGGGCCATGAAAATGAGGAGGTCATTGAGTTTTGTATTGACTTTATTCCTAACCTTAAGCCGATTGGTGTTCCTGAATCGCGGCATAAGGGCAGACTGGATGGAAAAGGCACACTAAGAGGGGATCAAATAATATGTATGGACAGACATTCTCTCACTGAAGCACACTACACAGTTCTACAGAATTCCGCCTTGGTGGCTCCATATATGGATGAACACAAGAATTTTCTACGCTCCAAACACCCGGAGAGGTCTGATGACTGGATTACACGTGAACAAACCAGGAGTTTCACCGTCTGGTTGCAAACACGTACCATGCATGACGCCTCTATTGAAGATGACCTGTACTCGCTGTCCCAGTTATCATCTTTGAATATAATGACTTTCAAAGGGTACGAGATAAAATGGTAATACATTTTACACGATCGCCCAAGATAAGAAGAGCACCAACCAAAACAGTGGTGTCCGCTTTGATGCAGCAATCAAGACGGGAAAGGAAACATATTATGGTTATATACAGGACATATGGGAACTTGACTATGGACGTGATTTGAAAGTCCCTTTGTTTCGGTGCAAATGGGTCAATATGACACGAGGCATGGTAAAGGAAGAGCCGCAGTATGGAATGACAATAGTGGATCTCAACAATCTTGCGTATGCAGACGAACCATTCGTCCTAGCCAATGATGTGGCACAGGTTTTCTATATGAAGGACATGTCTACGAAGCCGAGAAAAAGAAAAGATAAGGAAGCGAATGCATCATACGATGAGCCAAAGCGGCACATAGTTCTTTCTGGGAAGAGAAACATCGTGGGAGTGGATGACAAGACAGACATGTCAGGAGATTATGAAAAGTTTGATGGAATTTCTCCATTCACAATAAATATTGACCCGAGCATCCCGTTAAATAATGAAGATTTTCCATGGTTACGGCGCAAAGGGACACACGCGAAGAAAAAGTTTCACACCCAAAGATCTGGGATGTGATAGGCTTCACTATCATCACTTTCTTCTGTGTTTCATACCCAGGAGGGAATCTCTGTAATAGTTAGGGTAGTTATGTGTTTTGGTATTTGAAACGCGAAGAAATTTTATGTGCAAACAATTTTTTCATGCATTTACTGATTTTTTCAACTAAATTGAAAAACACTTCAAATGAACTCCGAAAAGGTTGAAAGTTGACACGGTATCATAATTTCACCCACATAGCATATGCGAAAAAGTAGAGAGGGTTACGGCAAAAACTGAATGCACTTTGTGTACAAAATGGACAATCTCTTTCGAACTATCAGGGTTTTGGATAAAAACTCATTTGTTACGAAGGCATTTCATTTTTTAAATAACCTAAGCATTACCAAATTGAATATAATGATAAAACACACTAATATTAAACATAATAAAAAAGAATCACTGAAAAATGTATTCACAACGAAACTCTAAATACAGCAAAAAATAACTAAAAATAAATAAAACAAAATTAATAATGCATAAACGAATAAAAAAGAAAAAAAGCCCGCCTACTAGGCCACAGCGGCCTGCATACGACTAGAAACCCAACCTGTTGTTGGGCCAGGATGGAGGCCCGCAAGCCCAATAGGCCCCACATGGCAGAGTAGCAGAGGTAGGCCCAGAAGGCCTGCATTTGAGAGGAGCTCAGTGCAGTGCCCGCGCCGGGGCTTATAAACTGGTCCTGGCGCTCTAGCGAGGTGGGACTAAACATCTGCGCCCCTCGGCTGCCAGCGCACCCCCAATTAGTACCGAGTCGTGGCACCAACCGGTACTGAAGGGGGGGTCTTTAGTACCGATTGGAGTCACCACCCGGTACTAAAGGCCTGCCCTTCCCGCCGCTTGGCCTGGCCAAAACAGATCTTTAGTACTGGTTAGTGGCTCCAACCGGTACTAAAGGTCCATCCTATATAAGAAAACACTTCGAAATTTTGCAGTTTCATCTTCCACTTCCTCTCTGCTTCATCACCGCCGCCCCGTCCCGCGCCGTCACCGCTGCCGTCGCGCCGTCCCAGTCGACTCTACGCCACCCCGGCCTCGTCGCGCCGCCCCCGTCGCGCCGTCCGCGTCGCCGGCCCGTCCCCGTCCCCGCACCAGCCTGCGTCGCCGTCGCCTCAACCTCGCCCACGTTGTGAGCCTCTGTCCCCCCTCTCCTTCCTCCAATCTAAGCCGTCGCGCGCGCCGCCGGCGCCGTCGATCGCCTTGGCTCGCCGTCGCAGGCGTCCCCGCACCGTCGCCATGCACACACACAACACATACAGAATTTTTGATCTGTTTTTAGTTTTCTGTTTTTAGTTATTAGTTATATATATAGAAATGTTAGTTTTTAGTTTTCTGTATTAATGTTAGAAATGTTAGTTTTTAGTTATTAGTTATATATAGAAATGTTAGTTTTTAGTTATTAGTTTTCTGTATTAATGTTAGAAATGTTAGTTATATATAGAAATGTTAGTTTTTTCTGTATTAATGTTATAGAAATGTTAGAAATGTTAAAGAATTTTTTTATAGAAATATTAGAAATGTTAGTTTTAGATATGGTCAATGTTTTTTTAGTTTATTATATTTTTAGTTATAAAATTTAGAATTTGCATATATGAAATCACAATCCATCATTTAAAAATGTTACTTTACTTTTGCGGCATATAGTATTTGTTGTCGACGATGCCCAGCCCGCATCCTCGCCGTCTACCCGTTCGCGACGACGTCCTGCTTCAGAGGACCCATGTCCCGGACTGGGCTCCGCCGGGCTGGCACTGGGAGGTGCTACCTTCAGGGGTGCGACGCTTGGTGAGGAACCCGGCCTCGGGACCCGTCGTCGACCCTGATCTCCTTTGGTGGCGTTCGCGTGGGCCACTTTCGGTGCGGAGGGAGTCGGCCCCGCCGGAGGTGGTACGTCGCCGTGTCAGGGAGGAGGACAAGCACGTCCATCGCTACATGGCTACTATGGACGTCAGGTTCTCCAATACCTGGCAGGTTCTTTGGGGAGATCACCCGAGCTATGATCCAGTGATGGTTCCTTCACTTTGGTTGTCCACCGCCCGCGCCTCAGGAACTGCAAGTGGCCTAGATTACTCTCTAGTATTCGATCTTTATTAGCTAGCTAGCTATTGATGTATTCGATATATAATATTCGAGATGATTTATTCGAGATTATATATATTATTCGAGACGATGTATTCGAGATTATATCTATTATTCGAGATGATGTATAAGAGATTATATTCGATGATGCTTATTATGTACTATGATTGATTCATTTTTTCCTTATTAATTGATTGCATCCATGCATTGTAATTTGAATACTAAATTGTTTTATATTTATTTTGGATTAGTTAAATAAAAGCTATGGCGGACAATACCGGCAGAGAAGGAGAACATGCCCTGTTCAATATCATATGCCATCCTCGCGGGCTAGATGATGATCAGAATGAAGAAGATTATGACGGCTCCGAATATCTAAACAGCATCGGGGAGGATGATATGATATTAGATCGCGACGACCGAATTGATGAAGTCATGAACTATGATTATGAACATGACGAAGAAAATGTTGATCTTGAAACAACAAAGACCGGCGAAGTATATGTATATAAGTAGGCATCTGGTGATCATCACATGTTTTAAATGACTTGAAGATATCTTAACGAATCAATCTTTCTTCTTTCAGCCATCCGGATCGAGCAAATCTTCAGGCAGCAGGACAGTACGAGGCCCAAACAAAAAGTTGAAGGAGGGCGCAAAGTACAATATCGAGGCCGTCAAACCTAATGTCGAACCATTAGCGCCTAAGAAGATTGCGACCAAGTTCATTCGTCAGTGCAGAGTTCTTGTGAAGGACCAACTTCCGATCTCCCTTCAAGAATGGAGAGAGCCAGCAAAGCCACGTCCAGATCTTACTTTTGTCGATGATAGACAAAAAGTTCTGCTTTGGGAAACTCTCATGGAACATTTCACCCTACCAGATCATTTCACAGATGCAGATGTGGAGAAAGTCAAGGACGCTGCTCTTAGAAAGATGGCGGTTGCATTCAACAACCACAAGAAACGTGTATGGGACAAGTACTTCAAGGGAGGAAGGAAGACTCCAGTATTCAAGGGAACACTAGAGAAGCAAAGTGCTCATTGGGACGATTTTGTGAAATTCAAGGAATCGGAATTATCTAAGGAACGGTCGAGAATAAACAAGGCCAATGCTGCAAAAAAGGATAAGTTCCATAAGCTGGGGCCAGGTGGCTACGCGGTGGCAATGCCTAAGTGGGATAAGTCTGAGAAAGAGATGAATGATGCAAGTGTCACTCCAGTTACATTGAGCTGGGCCCTCAGGTGCAGGACTTGGTTCTATGCGCATGGGGGGCGTTGGACCCGAAGACATGCTTAGTTTCAAAGAAGGCATGTCTGAACGGAGCCGAAGATAAGATACTTGTTGCAATAGAAGAGGCTCGATCGGAGGTGTTCGAGCCCAACAGAGAGAACGCTGAGCTTACGCATGCCCTGGGAAATCCTGAACACCCAGGAAGAACACGAGGCAAGGGCGTTATTCCGTGGTATGAGGGTTTTCGGACTGGAACACCGACTACAGAAGCCGTGCGAGAAAGAAGATTGTGGAGGAGAAGAAGAGGAAGATGGAGGAGGGAGCAGAGGAAGCAGGACTATGAACGCCTTCAAGGCCTAGAATCAGCGCACGCGGACTTGGCAGTCAAATTCCAGCGGCAGCAGGAGCAGATCGACTCACTTAGCCAGCAAAGGGGGTCTCAGCAGCGGCAATAGCTAGCGGATGATCCAGAATTGGATAGCACCGTCCCATCCATGCCGAGAAGCAGCGTGGGTTCCGCCCCGGCGATGCAATGCTGGATAGATACCCTGTGGATGACATCATGGAGAACACTAACTGCGAGCTACATGATAACCCACAACTATAGGGGATCGCAACAGCTTTCAAGGGTAGAGTATTCAACCCAAATTTATTGATTCGACACAAGGGGAGCCAAAGAATATTCTCAAGTATTAGCAGCTGAGTTGTCAATTCAACCACACCTGGAAACTTAGAATTTGCAGCAAAGTGTTTAGTAGCAAAGTAATATGATAGTGGTGCTAATGGTAACAAAAGAGTAATGAAAGCAAAGTAATATTTTTGGTATTTTGTAGTGATTGTAACAATAGCAACGGGAAAGTAAATAAGCATAAACCAGTATATGGAAAGCTCGTAGGCATCAGATCAGTGATGGATAATTATGCCGGATGCGGTTCATCATGTAACAGTCATAACATAGGGTGACACAGAACTAGCTCCAATTCATCAATGTAATGTAGGCATGTATTTCGAATATAGTCATACGTGCTTATGGAAAAGAACTTGCATGACATATTTTGTCCTACCCTCCCGTGGCAGCGGGGTCCTAATGGAAACTAAGGAATATTAAGGCCTCCTTTTAATAGAGAACCGGAACAAAGCATTAGCACATAATGAATACATGAACTCCTCAAACTATGGTCATCACCGGGAGTGGTCCCGATTATTGTCACTTCAGGGTTGCCGGATCATAACACATAATAGGTGACTATAGACTTGCAAGATAGGATCAAGAACTCACATATATTCATGAAAACATAATAGGTTCAGATCTGAAATCATGGCACTCGGGCCCTAGTGACAAGCATTAAGCATAGCAAAGTCATAGCAACATCAATCTCAGAACATAGTGGATACTAGGGATCAAACCCTAACAAAACTAACTCGATTACATGATAAATCTCATCCAACCCATCACCGGCCAGCAAGCCTATGATGGAATTACTCACGCACGGCGGTGAGCATCATGAAATTGGTGATGGAGGATGATTGATGATGACGACGGCGACGAATCCCCCTCTCCTGAGCCCCGAACGGACTCCAGATCAGCCCTCCCGAGAGGTTTTAGGGCTTGGCGGCGGCTCCGTATCGTAAAACATGATGATTTCTTCTCCTCTATTTTTTTCTCCCCGAAAGCAAATATATAGAGTTGGAGTTGGAGTCGGAAGGTCTCCAGGGGGCCCACAAGGTAGGGGGCGCGCCCTAGGGGGCACGCCCCCCACCCTCGTGGACAGCGCCTTACCCCCCTGGTCCTCATCTTTGGCGAGGATTTTTTATTATTTATTGTAAGATATTCCGTGGAGTTTCAGGTCATTCTAAGAACTTTTGTTTTCTGGACATAAAACAACATCATGGCAATTCTGCTGAAAACAGCGTCAGTCCGGGTTAGTTCCATTCAAATCATACAGGTTAGAGTCCAAAAGAAGGGCAAAAGTGTTTGGAAAAGTAGATACGATGGAGACGTATCAACTCCCCCAAGCTTAAACCCTTGCTTGTCCTCAAGCAATTCAGTTGACAAACTGAAAGAAATAAAGAAAAACTTTTACAAACTCTGTTTGCTCTTGTTGTTGTAAATATGTCAAGCCAGCATTCAAGTTTTCAGCAAAGATTATAACTAACCACATTTGCAATAATTCTCAGGTCTCATGATTACCCATATCAATAGCATAATCAACTAGCAAGCCATAATAATAAATCTCGGATGACAACACTTTCTCAAAACAATCATAATATGATATAACAAGATGGTATCTCGCTAGCCCTTTCTGAGACTGCAAAACATAAATGCAGAGCACCTTTAAAGATCAAGGACTAACTAGACATTGTAATTCATGGTAAAAGAGATCCAATCATAGTCACACCCAATATAAATTAACAGTGATGAATGCAAATGACAGCTGCGCTCTCCAGCTAGTGCTTTTAATAAGAGGGTGATGACTCAACATAAAAGTAAATGGATAGGCCCTTCGCAGAGGGAAGCAGGAATTTGTAGAGGTGCCAGAGCTCGGTTTTGAAATAGAGATAATTAATATTTTGAGCGCTATACTTTCATTGTCAACATAGCAACTAAGAGATGGCGATATCTTCCATGCTACACACATTATAGGTGGTTCCCAAACAGATGGTAAAGTTTATACTCCCCCTCCACCAACAAGGGCTTGCTCGAAACAACGAGTGCCTCCAACATACATCAAGTCCCAGGGGGATTTTTTTTTTGCAATTAATTTTGATTTAGTTTGCATAAAGCATGGGACTGGGCATCCCGGTGACCAGCCATTTTCTCGTGAGTGAGGAGCGGAGTCCACTCCTCTTGAGAATAACCCGCCTAACATGGAAGATAAGGGCAGCCTTGGTTGATACATGAGCTATTCGAGCATACAAAACAGAATGTTTATTTGAAGGTTTAGAGTTTGGCACATACAAATTTACTTGGAACGGCAGGTAGATACCGCATATAGGAAGGTATAGTGGACTCATCTGGAATAACTTTGGGGGTTTAAGGGATTGGATGCACAAGCAGTATTCCTGCTTAGTACAGGTGAAGGCTAGCAAAAGACTAGGAAGCGACCAACTAGAGAGCGACAACAGCCATGTACATGCATTAAAATTAATAAACATTGGATGCAAGCATGAGTAGGATATAATCCACCATGAACATAAATATCGTGAAGGCTATGTTGATTTGTTTCAACTACATGCGTGAACATGTGCCAAAGCAAGTCACTTAAATCATTCAAAGGAGGATACCACCCCATCATACCACATCATAACCATCTCAATAACATGTTGGCACACAAAGTAAACCATTATAACTCATAACTAATCATGCATGGCACAAGAAACTATGATCTCTAATTGTCATTGCAAACATGTTTATTCATAACAAGCTGAATCAAGAACGATGAACTCACCATATTTACAAAAACAAAAGATGTCGAGTTCATACCAGCTTTTCTCATCCTAGTCAGTCCATCATATATCATCATAATTGCCTTTCACTTGCACGACCGAACGATGTGAATAATAATAAGAGTGCACGTGCATTGGACTAAGCTGGAATCTGCGAGCATTCAATAAACAGGAGAAGGCAAAGCAATATGGGCTATTGGTTAAATCAACAATAAAACATATAAGAGTCACTTCAACAATTTAATCATGGTCTTCAACTACTGACCTCCAAAGAAAAGAAAAGAAATAAAACTATTTACACAGGAAAGCTCCCAACAAGCAAAAGAAGAACAGGAAATATTTTTGGGTTTTCTTTTTAATTATTACTACAGCAAGAAAAGTAAACTACTACTATTTTTTGGTTTTTCTTAAGGTTTAACAAACACACGAGAAGAAGCAGGAAAAAGAAAAAAAACTAGCATGGATATTACAGTGAAAGAGTATGAGCACCGACATCTAGCAATGAGTGTGTGTGAATATAAATGTAATGTCGGTGAGAAATACGTACTCCCCCAAGCTTAGACTTTTGGCCTAAGTTGGTTTATTGCCAGGGATAGCCTGGTGGATACCCATAGGTGTAGCTGGGGTCGTACTGAGATGTGGACGAGGAAGGCTCCGATTGCCACTGGCTGACAATCATCTCCGGATCCCACTGGTAATTAGACTGTCGTGAAGGATCAAATTGTGGTTCCGGCTCTAGCTCCTCGGCTGGTGCAGGGTTCCGGTAGGCGTGAATGGCCGCCAATGGAACAAGGTATGTGCCTACAGTCAAATCAAACAAAGAAGGAGCAGGCAAGGTAATAGTCTCAGGATGATGTTTATTAAAGAACAATTGATATTTAAGCTCTCCTTCCTTATTCTTAACAATAAAATCATGTGCCACCATACTTTTATAATCTAAATAAACACGAGGTAGCACCTTTTCTTCCTTCTCATAATGCCTAATAGGTATGTTAAAATGTGCAGCTAGGCGTGTAGCATAGATGCCTCCAAAGATGGGACCCTTAGTACGGTTAATACTTAACCGTCTAGCAATAATGTCGTCCATACTAAAAGAGTTATCACCTATAAGCCATGGTGCAAAATGATAATATCAGGGATACTCAGGTTTCCACAGTTTCCGCGACCAATTAAGCAACGACTAGCAAATAATGCAAAATAACATAAAACAGGAAAGTGTATGCTAGTGATTCGTGCATCAGAAACCTTCCTTGTTTCCCCTATAGTGATAGTGTCAATAAATCCCTCCACATCATTACGATGTGGTTCTTTTGTATTGCCCTCAAAAGGGACTAAACAAACCCGACAGAAATCATTGAATGACATCTTCTTATGCTCATCATATAAATGAAACTCCAACGTAGGTGGCGAGTTCCTAGAATGGAAATGAAAGTTTTGCACAAAGGTATTTGTGAGTAAGAGATACTGATCGAATTGGTCGTGGAGGAAAGCAGTGAGGCCTGTATTTTGAGCCAGTTCATGAAAATCTTCATAAATACCGGCTGCTCTCAAGAAATCCTTGGAAGGCCATTCACACGCCCGAACCTCCGCGGTGCGCGGCAAATTATACTTAGGCTTCGGTGCCTTTTCCTTCGAGTTTTGGCTCGATGAGCCCCTCAATAGTCTCCTCATCATTTTCTGAAAAATTTTGAAATTTTTAGTAACTTCAAAATAAAAGTGAACCAAACTCAATAAAAATTGATAGCAACTACTCCTAAAAGTGCCTAAAGCCTATATCATGCATCAAAACTACTTTTGACCATATAAATTTAACATGCAAGCTCAAGAACAGGGTCACCTAAGCAGAAAATATTTGCAATGAATAAAGCACTAGAACAAAAACTAATTGGACCAATGGAGGAGTCACATACCAAGGAACAATCTCCCCAAGCAGTTTTGTGAGAGGTGCTTTGAGCAAGGAGATCGAAAATTATAGCAAAGAGGACTGGAACTCGTGCTTGAGTTGGTTTTTCGTGTTTGTTGGAGGAAGAAGAAGAGGATGGGTGCAGGAATAAGTGGAGTAGGGCCACCGTGGGCCCATGAGGCAGGGGGCGCGCCCAAGGGGGGTAGGGCGCGCCCTCCACCCTCATGGCCAGGTGGCAGCTCCCCCCGCGGTAATTTTTGCATCATAAATCCTCAAATATTCCCAAAAAAATCATAGGGTTAGGTGGTTAGGTATTGTGTAGGTACCTGCTCAACCTAGGTGCAGGATATTAAATTGGCATGTCATTCTGAGGACTTTTATTTCCGGGATATTTTTATATTGCATGGATAAGTAGATAACAGGCAGAAAAATATTTGTTTTATTTTATTTAATATAAATAATAGAAAGTAAAAGTGGGGTACAGAAGGTTGTGCCTTCTAGTTTCTCCATCTCATGATCATCAAAAGGAATCCACTAACAAGGTTGATCAAGTCTTGTTAACAAACTCATTTCGATTAACATGAAACCGGAGAAATTTCGAATAACACTAGGTTACCTCAACGGGGATATGCACATCCCCAATAATAAGTATATTATATTTCTTCTTGACAGTAGGAAGAGGAAATTCAAAACCTCCAAATATAATCGACGGAATTTTTCCAATAGAGTTGATACTGTGAACTTGAGGTTGTTTCCTCGGAAAGTGTACCGTATGCTCATTACCATTAACATGAAAAGTGACATTGCCCTTGTTGCAATCAATAATAGCCCCTGCAGTATTAAGAAAAGGTCTTCCAAGAATAATAGACATACTATCGTCCTAGGAAATATCAAGAATAACAAAGTCCGTTAAAATAGTAATGTTTGCAACCACAACAGGCACATCCTCACAAATACCGACAGGTATAGCAGTTGATTTATCAGCCATTTACAAAGATATTTCAGTAGGTGTCAATTTATTCAAATCAAGTCTACGATATAAAGAGAGAGGCATAACACTACACCGACTCCAAGATCACATAAAGCAGTTTTGACATAGTTTCTTTTAATGGAGCATGGTATAGTAGGTACTCCTGGATCTCCAAGTTTCTTTGGTATTCCATCCTTAAAAGTATAATTAGCAAGCATGGTGGAAATTTCAGCTTCCGGTATCTTTCTTTTATTTGTAATAATATTTTTCATGTACTTAGCATAAGGATTGGTTTTGAGCATATCAGTTAATCGCATACGCAAAAAGATAGGTCTAATCATTTCAGCAAAGTGCTCAAAATCTTCATCATCCTTTTTCTTGGATGGTTTGGGAGGAAAAGGCATGAGTTTCTGAACCCAAGGTTCTTTTTCTTTACCATGTTTCCTAGCAACAAAGTATTTCTTATCATAACGTTGATTCTTTGATTGTGGGTTATCAAGATCAACAGTAGGTTCAAGTTCTATATCACTATCATTAATAGGTTGAGCATCATCATGGACATTATCATTAACATTATCACTAGGTTCATGTTCATTGCCAGATTGTGTTTCAGCATCAGACATAGAGATATCATTTGGATTATCAGGTGGTTCAGCAATAGGTTCACTAGAAGTTTGCACAGTTCTATCATTTTTCTTTTTCTTCTTTTTAGAAGAACTAGGTGCATCAATTTTCTTTCTCTGAGAATCTTGCTCAATTCTTTTAGGGTGGCCTTCAGGATACAAAGGTTCCTGAGTCATTCTACCAGTTCTAGTAGCCACTCTAACAACATAATCATTTTTCTTACTACTAGTTGAATGCCCGTGCGTTGCCACGGACACACGAAGTATGATGTGAAAAGATTACTCGACAAAGTCATAGCATGGACTTGGATATTTTAAATGAGTGCTTTTTATGGAATATATTTCGACAAAAGAACAATGTCAAAGGTAATTCAAAATCTATGAACATGGACAAACTTGTTTTTAAATGTAGATAGTAACTAAATCATCCGTGAAATTAGTACATCCCTTAAGACACCATAGATACAAACAAACGTGACAAAACAATCATCTACATAGTAGATACAAACCAAGTACGTGATAACTACACTTGCAAATTGAAACACACAATCATGCGTAATAGACATAACCAATGTCTACTATCTGTACTACATGCGGCGAGCTTTCTTTGTATACATCCTGTGTCGGGGATCCTTTGTAGACAACTCGCTCGCTAGGAAAGCCCGCCTTCACTGAATAAATTGCTGAACAAACTTCATGTCAATCAACCCATCTATTATTTTCTAGCGAATATCTGCAAAAAAAAATATTATAAATGTTGCATTTAATAATATTTAAACTTTGTCTACATATATTAATAACAATCATAAGTAATTGATTTGTAGTTGATAATAAGTCATAACTACTCACCATTAAGTGCGCGTGCTGCAGTATGATCCGGGTTGAATGCAAGGGTGGTGTAATTTGAAGTTTTCAGATTTCCTATTGCCAAATTAAGAAAATATTTAGGTCGACATAACAATACACTTTCTTAGAATATGCAATACATATATTGGTATAGATGTGTCAATTACCGTATTTGCAATCCTGACAAAGCATAGTGGCAAGGACAATAGATTTACCGCCTTCAGTTGTTGACCACCTATATGAGTTCTGAATCAAGTTGCCACCCCAAATCCCAACAACTATAAGTTTGCCCCTACAATTTGGAATATTTGAAAATGGTAACCATGTCAAGGATTTTTTGAATTAATTTCGATTACTTGGTATAAAAGAGTTGAAACTATTATATACCAAACTACACATACCACATATCCATGAAGGTGACCTCTCTATATATTTCAGCACCTGGGTATCCCCCAATGCGTTCATGTCCATCATAATGAACGACTATGTCAACTATGTCTGTATCAATTATCATTAGTCAATTCTATATATCAAGATTATCTCTGTGTTAGTAAGTATTATATGCCTGAATGCATACCTACGAAAGTGTTTTTTGGACACCTCCGAACTTCCTGGAATTCATATATACAACTATGATTTAAATAGAGGTATAATTTTTTTTCCAGGGAGCAGTATCATAATTCATATGCAACATGCAAAATAAAATGTTAAAAAGCCTACATCTAAGATTTTTGATAGCCCTGACAACCGTCTAAATACCTCGGTTCTATTCCATTGACCCAAAATAAATGTCTCAATTTTATACTCCCTCCATCCGAAAATACTTGTCTTCAAAATGAATAAAAAGAGATGCATCTAGAACTAAAATACGTCTAGATAAATCCTTTTTTATTCATTTTGATGACTAGTATTTTCGAACAGAGAGAATACTAACTTTAATACAAAATTGTATTAAGATTGGACATTTATTTTGGGACGATGTGAGTATATGCTACTCTAATATATATAAAATATAGAGCCTTGCGACAAAAAACTATTCTACATCGGTGACTCTCAGTCTCACTTTCTCCTCACGGCTCACCCCTTTACCCTTCAGCTAGCCACCCAGCTCCCCTCATCCCCTGTGCAGCAGCCGGCGCATCACGGCGCGCATCCGCACACCATGTGGTGCGAGGCACCCATCCCAGCCCAACTTCCCACCCTCCGCCTCCGCACCATCCCTACCGATGGCTGCGCCGTTGCGAGCCTCCCACACCTGCCCCCATCACTCCCTGCTGTCCGGCGAGATCTGGGGGGCAGTGCTCTCGCGGACGCGCGCGCAGTCTGGGCGGCGGCATCCACCGCGCGGCGCCCCTGCCCCGCGTCCCCCACCCCCCGCCGCTCCGCTGTGACGGTGCCACCGGTCGGAATCTTCTGGTGGCAACACTCGGCGACAGGAGCACGCTGTGCAGCGCGAGGAGACCCTGCAGCAAGCCGTGCTCACCCGGATGGGCGGAGATCGAGCAGGAGTGGATTCCGTGGTGCACGACGGCGCCGACGGCTTCTCTTCGCCATCGAGCTCTGCTCCCCTCCCTCTGCGTCAGAATCAAGGTGCCCACGGATCTTCTTACCTTGTCACTGTCGGCTCCCCCCTCTCCCTCCACGTTCTGCATTGGTAGCTGTGTTGGATGTACACAGTTTGAAGGCTTGCTAGATGAGTAGTAATATGTATACGGTTAGGATTAAGTTGTTTATTTTGTGAGATGAGGATACAACTTTTTCTCGGGGTTGTTTGGATTCAGAATTTTAGCCAATTATGTTTCCATAAACTCGTTTGAAGGTCTAACAACCTGAAATTAGTTAGCGTAAAAAAGTATAGTTTTTTTAGGGGCAGAACAAGTAAAACTTTTTTTATGAATATTCTCAAGATTTGAAGACAATTAGACACACTGAACTGGTTCCTAGTTCCTACATCAGGACTACTACCAAATGACGAACTAAAATGCCATGGTAGCATCAGCCTTATTATTCTTACTCTATGGGATTTTTCACCAGTGCATGCAACTACACCAGACCCTGGCAACTGCAGCATTCGCACTTGACCAAAGAAGCTCCGCTTTTTTCACGCGGAGAACAAACCATATGGCTCGCCCAACCATTGTGCAAGTTCATCTGAACATGATCATGCCGCTTGCAAAGTGGAATACAAGCACACGATGACGTTTACTCCAATGGTCACTGCAAAGATGATGGCGAGAATGGCCATTGAAGCAGCTCTACGATCCATGGTCACCACGGCTACACCCTTTGCTGCTGCCTTCTTGCTGCCGCCATCTTGTCCAAGCTTCATCCCTGTCTCATTCCACCCCGTGTTCGCTGGTCTCTTCTTCTCTGCTGGTTTAAACAGAGCTGGCAGTGAAAGACATGCGGGTGAGTTGATGGGCGCGACCCGCTCTTGTGCCGGCAGTTTCTGTTTCGACACATTCTCCACTGTTGCTGTTTCGGTCATGGTATCCACTTTCAGTTGCTCTGAGATCTGTGACTGATGCGCTGTCATCTGTGTTGATGAGGTCTATTGGTCACTGTCATGGCCGTGCCCGATATGTTCTTCATGGGTGATCTCCGGGCTATTGATGGGAAGAGAGCTTTCATCGGAATTCTTCACACCTTTGGTGGCATTTGGTGTGACCTCATTCTCGACGCAGCTCTTCACTGAATTTTGGTTAGGATTCTTCACATCTTCACTGTCCAGATCATTAATGATCTCAGCACTTTCCTGGCTTGCGTTTGGATCCAAATTATCTATAGGTTTGCCATCCAATTCATCAGCAACAATTTCATCCACCTGCTCCTGAATCTCTTGAAGCTCCTCTGCTTCCTTACCATCCAACCCATCAGCTTCAACCTCTCTAACCTCCCTGCCCAGATTCTCATCAGATTGATCAGGTGGAGGGGAAGGAGTGGAGAGAAAGATGTCTGTCCCCACGTGGTGCGAAAAAGACTATACAGGATTCTGTATTATGTTGCGTTAAAACAATCTGGAATATAAAGGATTCTGGAGGTGAGCTTAAATGAAAGTATTTCCTTCTATCACTATTCCTGTCGCGAGGCATGTTTGTTCCCATGATGTAATGTTTCATTTTCATTTACGATTCTTCTAGAATCCAGTAAAAGTAAACATGGTCTGAGGTTACCTAATCTTATACTGCAATTTCAGAATTTCCTAGATTTGCTTTGACAGTTTCAACACATGTTCTTCACACTAAAATAAACCTGCAGTATTTTTGCATTACCAAAATGAACTTTAGATGTGGGAGGGTCTCCAATATATATGAACTTAACTGTGGGAACAGAACAGGTGGCATAACTGATATGACATAACTTTGGGGAATAAGTGCTATATAGTTGACACATTTGAGATGCCAGAACTTGTTCAATGTAGTTGGAGTAAAAGTTAAAGATGCAATCTGAGTACTAACATTATGAAGTGCCGTTCAACAATTTCAGGCTTGTCCATGGTCGATTTGGACTGGTCAGGTTGGTGTTGCCTTATTCTGTGCTACGTTATATTGTTATGACGGGATTTCACATTCAATTTGTTATGCTCAATTGCTCAATCTGTTTATGAGGGTCCGGTTCATTGCAACATCAGCGTGCCTTCCTGATCTCTTCTTCCTTCTAGCAATGATGGTTGTGACTCAGCAGAAATTCCATACCTTCATGGTCAACTGCTGCATCTGGAATACGTATGTGAAGCATACCTTAGTATTTTAATTTAACTCCTCACCTGAAGTTATTCTCCTTAGTTCTGCATTTGTGTTGAGCTAATATGGATATGGTACATTTTTTTTGCTATATGGATATGGTACAACTTTGGCTAAGCAATGCAACTTTCATTGGGTTTTTAGTACTTGTACTTAATGTGCGGATAGAGACTCCGAAATTGTCATTTTAGTGTACCTATTTGCACATGTATTTCCATATTTGAATGTTCTCAACCATGCTGCTAAAATGTTTGTGAATATGCTTACAAGTCTACTCTGACATGGAGAGAAAATGTCAAGCCAGTAAAATGCTTGCAGCATTTGGCTGATGCTTCTCAACAAAAACCATGTGTTGCAACTCCGTGAGCATTTTGCTGATCCTAAATTGGTGTTATTAAACTTCAGAGATGAAGGAAAATGTCTGATTTCAGGCTTATTCTCGTTGTACAAAATTGCAGTCAAACACAACCCCTTCCAATACGTGAGATAGCTGGATATGTTGGAAGGGAAGCAAAATATATGAGAAAGGTGGATGGTCGGTGTTGGCATTTATGAAGAAAAATCTTATCATTATCTTAAACATGGTTTTCCTAGATTTGTTTTTGACAGTTTCACATGTTCTTCTTACTAAAATAAACCTGCAGTCTTTTTGCATCACAAAAATGATATGACATAACTGTGGGTCTCCAATATATATATATATATATATATATATATATATATATATATATATATATATATATATATATATATATATATATATATATATATATATATATATATATATGAACTTAACTGTGGTAGATTTTGTAACTTTGGGATGCCAGAACTTGTTCAATGTAGTTGGAGTAAAAGTTAAAGATGCAATCTGAGTACTAACATTATGAAGTTACTTTGCTTGCTGAAACAGGTCAGGATGGCAAACCTAGGGAGTTCGGGCACCATGAAACATAACAAAGGTGGATATCCGTCCTTTGTCGTCGGAGAGGAAGAAGACGGTAGGCGGGCTCAGGAGATGACGCAGCAATAGTCGTCGAGCGGAGGTTGTGTTTGGACGCCCTGGTTGTGGTTCGGCATGCGAGGTTGCGAGATCAGCAGAGGCTGCAGCTCCCACAGCTCGCGTGCGAACGATGTGGCCGGCGTGCGTTCACGTGTGGATGGAGCTCGGACGCCAGGAAGAACTGGCGTCTTGATGGAGATCGTACGCCAGGAAGAACTGGCGTTCGCTGGCGGGTCGAAGAAGTTTGATTTTTGGTCGATGGACCACGTCCTCGTTCGTGGGTTGCGGAGCTGTTTTTTATTGACTGGGCGCGATCGTGGGGTTCCACGGACTTCTTGTACGTGGGCTGATTTTTTTTGTGGGCGCTGAGTTGGTGATTTTTCGTACGTAGGCTGAGTTAGTGGGCTGCTGCGTGCGTGTGGGAGAGTGGGGATCGAGGGAGGGGGGTCGAACGAGGTCGAACCATCACGACGTTCGATCCCCCATTAATAGTAGAGATTCATCTCATCGAGCAATTCTTTTTGAGCTTTAAGTACTTGTTCAACTTGGGTGGTAACCATAGAAGCATGTTTGCTAACAAGTTTAAGTTCACCTTTAATATTAGCCATATAATCACCCAAGTGTTTAATCATATAAGCATCTTGTTTTAATTGTTTACCACAATAAGCATTGAAGTCTTCTTGCTTAAACATAAAATTATCAAACTCATCCAAGCACTGACTATGAATTTTAGTAGGAGGGATTTCAGCTTTGTCATATCTATAGAGAGAATTTACCTTTACTACCTGTGTCGGGTT
Organism: Triticum aestivum; assembly: GCF_018294505.1. NCBI lineage: Eukaryota > Viridiplantae > Streptophyta > Magnoliopsida > Poales > Poaceae > Triticum > Triticum aestivum. The sequence goes on from NC_057800.1 coordinate 17,954,120, forward strand.
ATCGGGATCAAGAGGTTCTTCAATAAATAAAGGATTAAGATCATATGTTTCTTCAATAAACGGTAAATTAAGATCATGTATTTCTTCAATAGGAGATAAATTCTTAACATCTTCAGCTCTAATACCTTTTTCTTTCATAGATTTCTTTGCCTCTTGCATATCTTCGGGACTGAGAAATAGAACACCTCTCTTCTTCGGAGCTGGTTTAGGAATAGGATCATTAATTGGAGCACGAACTAGCTCAGGAGGTGCCCAATTATTTTCATTTGTCAACATATTATTCAATAAGATTTCAGCTTCATCCGGTGTTCTTTCCCTGAAAAGAGAACCAACACAATTATTCAGGTAATCTCTGGAAGCATCGGTTAGTCCATTATAAAAGATATCAAGTATTTCATTTTTCTTAAGAGGATGATCAGGCAAAGCATTAAGTAACTTGAGAAGCCTCCCCCAAGCTTGTGGGAGACTCTCTTCTTTAATTTGCACAAAGTTGTATATTTTCTTTAAAACAGCTTGTTTCTTATGAGTAGGGAAATATTTAGCAGAGAAGTAATAAATCATATCCTGGGGACAACACACACAACCAGAATCAAGAAAATTAAACCATATCTTAGCATCACCCTTTAATGAGAACGGAAATATTTTGAGGATATAAAAGTAGCGAGATCTCTCATCAATAGTGAACAGGGTGGCTATATCATTTAATTTAGTAAGATGTGCCACAACAATTTCAGATTCATAGCCATGAAAAAGATTAGATTCAACCAAAATAATTATATCAGGATCAATAGAGAATTCATAATCCTTATCAGTAACACAGATATGTGAAGTAGCAAAAGCAGGGTCAGGTTTCATCCTAGCATTTAGAGATTGCTTATTCCATTTAGCTAATAACATTTTGAGTTCATATCTATCTTTGCAAGCTAAAATAGTTAAAGAAGCTTCTTGATCAAAAACATAACCCTCAGGAATAACAAGTGATTCTTCATCATCAGTATTGTCAGATTCCATATTTTCAATATCTCTAGCCCTAGCAAGTTGTTCGTCAAGAAATTCACCAAGTGGCACAGTAGTATCAAGCATAGAAGTAGTTTCATCATAAGTATCATGCATAGCAGAAGTAGTATCATCAATAACATGCGACATATCAGAACGAATAGCAGAAGCAGGTTTAGGTGTCGCAAGCTTACTCATAACAGAAGGTGAATCAAGTGCAGAGCTAGATGGCAGTTCCTTACCTCCCCTCGTAGTTGAGGGATAAATTGGTGTATTAGCGTCTTTCAAGTTCTTCATAGTGTCCAGCAGATATAAATCCCAAGTGATTCAAAGAATAGAGTTATGCTCCCCGGCAACGGCGCCAGAAATTAGTCTTGATAACCAACAAGTATGGGGGATCGCAACAGCTTTCGAGGGTAGAGTATTCAACCCAAATTTATTGATTCGACACAAGGGGAGCCAAAGAATATTCTCAAGTATTAGCAGCTGAGTTGTCAATTCAACCACACCTAGAAACTTAGTATCTGCGGCAAAGTGTTTAGTAGCAAAGTAATATGATAGTGGTGGTAACAGTAACAAAAGAGTAATGAAAGCAAAGTAATATTTTTGGTATTTTGTAGTGATTGTAACAATAGCAACGGGAAAGTAAATAAGCGTAAACCAGTATATGGAAAGCTCGTAGGCATCGGATCAGTGATGGATAATTATGCCCGATGCGGTTCATCATGTAACAATCATAACATAGGGTGACACAGAACTAGCTCCAATTCATCAATGTAATGTAGGCATGTATTCTAAATATAGTCATACGTGTTTATGGAAAAGAATTTGCATGACATCTTTTTTCCTACCTCCCGTGGCAGCGGGGTCCTAATAGAAACTAAGGGATATTAAGGCCTTCTTTTAATGGAGAACCGGAACAAAGCATTAGCACATAATGAATACATGAACTCCTCAAACTATGGTCATCACCGGGAGTGGTCCCGATTATTGTCACTTCGGGGTTGCCGGATCATAACACATAATAGGTGACTATAGACTTGGAAGATAGGATCAAGAACTCACATATATTCATGAAAACATAATAGGTTCAGATCTGAAATCATGACACTCGGGCCCTAGTGACAAGCATTAAGCATAGCAAAGTCATAGCAACATCAATCTCAGAACATAGTGGATACTAGGGATCAAACCCTAACAAAACTAACTCGATTACATGATAAATCCCATCCAACCCATCACCGTCCAGCAAGCCTACAGTGGAATTACTCATGCACGGCGGTGAGAATCATGAAATTGGTGATGGAGGATGGTTGATGACGACGACGACGACGAATCCTCCTCTGTGGAGCCCCGAACAGACTCCAGATCAGCCCTCCCGAGAGGTTTTAGGGCTTGGCAGTGGCTCCGTATCGTAAAACGTGATGATTTCTTCTTATCTATTTTTGTCTCCCCAAAAGCAAATATATAGAGTTGGAGTTGGAGCTTAAGGTCTCCAGGGGGCCCACGAGGTAGGGGCGCGCCCTAGGGGGGACGCCCCCACCCTCGTGGACAGCGCCTTACTCCCCTGGTCTTCATCTTTGGCGAGGATTTTTTATTATTTATTGTAAGATATTCCGTGGAGTTTCAGGTCATTCCGAGAATTTTTGTTTTCTGCACATAAAACAACATCATGGCAATTCTGCTGAAAACAGCGTCAGTCCGGGTTAGTTCCATTCAAATCATACAAGTTAGAGTCCAAAACAAGGGCAAAAGTGTTTGGAAAAGTAGATACGACGGAGACGTATCACTACACTTCAAAATGAAGAACATATCCATGAAGGTGGCGAACGCCGTTGCTTTTACAAATCCTCCCGAAGCAACCTTCCATTGCAACCTGATTCCAGCGGGCTATGCTCGTGTCTTGGTTGATGAGGTGGTGGACCAATATTCGGGGCTAGAGCTTGACATTCCTGGAGGTGACGAGGAGCACACACTGGGAGAGGCCAAACATCGTATCATCCTATGGAGAAAGGATTGCATCATCTTTCGAAGGCCACCGACACCGCGTCAGCCGACTCCTCGTCGAAGTCCGCCACCGAGTCAGCAGACTCCCGCTCCTCCAAGTCCGCCAACGCGTCAGACCACTCCTCCTCCTCCAAGTCTTGCAAAGCGTCAGGCCACTCCTCCTCCAAGTCCGACACAACGTCAGACAACTCCTCCTCCAAGTCCGGCACAACTTCATGCAACTCCTCCTCCAAGTCCGACACAGCTTCAGGCCACTCCTCCTCCTCCAACTCAGCCACGTCAACCGTCTCCGCTGCCTCAGTAATCACGGAAGAGAGCCACCGCAGTTATGGTGCGTAGCGGTACAAGTCGAGGTAGTACGGGAGGTACAGGCGGAGGTAAGCGATTTCAATATGGTCCAAGCCTCGCGCCTCTTCCACAAAGGCCTTACGACAAGTCCGAGGAGGAAAACGCAGCCATAGTGAAGGCCCATGTGGAAGCCCATTTTGCACCCAAACCGCCACCGCCGCCAAGGGAGAAAGTGTCTGAGGAAAAGATTGACCACTTCATTCGTATGGCTAGAGCACCGGCTCCCAAGCATGTTGACACAGACTATGAGCTCCACCTCAGGAAGTTAAATTGAGCACGTCTACAGAATGAGGCGAGCTCGAGCTCGAGCAAATTAGCTGGCAAAAAATGCGGTAAAACCGTTCTCCAGCTGGGAGAACAGGCGGCGCAATCAATCCCCCCGCTTGTTGTGCCAACAACACATGAGAGTACGCGCGCCTAATATTATTATGGGCAAACCGTTAATGTTCCCCAGCTGGGCGATGTGGTAACAACCGAGCAGCATATAACGCAAACTGAAATGCTCAAGATCACTATTGGACAATTCCTCGAAATCGAGTCCATGTCTCCGCTTAGAGAGGAGGAAATAAAACGAAAATATGTCCGAGGCCAACCCTTGGTCGAGCCAGACGAGGTCAAGAAGCTCCCAACGAGAATGTATGAATTGCATCAATGGTATATGAACATTACCAAGATTTCCAATCGAGAGTCCCTCATGGTGGATGTCAAGAAGGATCATTACTTTCATGAGAAAGTTGTGTCCGTTGAGTATTCAGAACTATTTCAGTTATACAATCAAGACACACTCAACAAATCTATCGTCAGTTGCTATTGTCTGTAAGTGATTTCTTTCTGTAATTTAAGTCTCAAACTAGCTGTAGTGATCATTTTGATCAACCATTACCTGTAATTATCCTCACTATATTCTTTTCTGTGGTATTATGCAGGATGAAGATGTATGAAATGAAAAAAGGTGCACGCTATGGCATTGAGTTCATTGACGCAAATACCATTAATGAATACACATGGAAATTAGATACATATTATCGAGCAAGTGTAGAGGAAAGCATGTTAGAGTTCTTCAAGCACCTCAAATACAATGAAGATATACTACTTCCTTACAACTTCCTGTGAGTCACACCGTCTTGTACTATAAATTATGTTTTTGCTTACTAGCTAGCTAAATGTTTTTGCTTACATATATATGCCCGCTTAATTAAGACATGCAAATGTGTGTGCATGCAATTTTCACTGGATCTTGTTAATCATTAAAGTTGATGAAGGAACAGTTGAAGTACTAGACTCACTACTTAAGAAATAAAGTGACTACACCATTGTGAAGGGGATAGTCGACAGGTAATTTCAATCATTATTAACTATATCTCGGTCTATTTAATTAGTTTGCCATTTCCTGATAACAACTATTTAATAACCTCTTTATTCATTTTCTTTGTCAGCGGGTAGGGCTTGGGCAAAGTTCATCAACATCACTCCAGGCCAATGGAAACAAAAGCTGAAATGGTATCGACCCAAGGTAAGTAATTAAGTAGTACTAGCTAGCTAGATGCCATCTCTTTAATTATCATGCTTGATTAATTATTATCTGATCAAATTCCATTCTCGTAAAGGCCCTGAAGCAGGCGTCGGGGAATGATCTGTGTGGATACTACGTTTGCGAGAACATTCGCATGATGGCGTCCGAAAAGAGCAGATCTCAAAGACAGGACTGGATACGTTTGTGAGAACACTATTCACAATTTTTACACCATTATCGATATCTAGTCACACAACTAATACACATGCATATTGATCTCCTTCTTAACAACTCAGAGAGGTGCGGGAGAAGCTCCTACCAACAGAGCGCATACAAGCAATTCAAGGGGAAATAGCGGGATTTTTGCTCGACCAGGTCATAGATACGAACGAAGAATACTATTACCCACTACCGCCCCATGAACCACTTCCAATTATCATCGTGCTCCGAAGGCACCAATTAGGCTAATGCCACTGGCTCCGAAGGCACCAATTAGAAGAAATTGTATATAGCTAGCTAATTGTATATATATATATATATATATATACATGTGTATATGTGTGAATTAATGATGGTTGTGAGACATTCGATGATATATAATCGGTTCTACTAGAAATTCTATTTATATATATGCATAACGTGTACAATATGCAGTATTGTAAAATACCAGCAAATGAAAAAACGAAAAAGAATTAAATGTAAACATAAAATTAAATAAAAAAGAAATCATAAACCCAAACCCCCCAACCTTTTAATACCGGTTGGTGTCACCAACCGGTACTAAAGGGCTCCCTGCCCCTGGAGCTGCCTCGTGCCACGTGGTTGCCCTTTATCACCGGTTCGTGCGGAACCGGTACTAAAGGGGGGACCTTTAGTCCCCACACTTTAGTGCCGGTTACTGAACCGGCACTAAAGGGTCTTACAAACCGGTGCTATAGCCCGGTTCTGCACTAGTGCTCCTAAGCAAACTATCCTAATAACGATAAGATAATTGGGCTAAGCTCCTAATAACAATAAGATAACTTGGGCCATAATCCACTGGGCTAAGCCCCTGATATGCCGGTCATAACAGGCTTAAATAAAGTCACACCATCAGTCCATCACATTACTGTACTGGAAATTAACTGAAGAGACACCCTGCCAAGCAGGCAACTATATATGTTCAGCCCCAAATTAAGGTTCCAGGTACAGGTGGTGAACTTGTAAACAAGAGCAGCATCTAGTACAAACTTACGTGCATATTACATCCAAGTGAAGGAGAGAAAAAAGCAAGGAAGCAAATGACAAATGGAATTTAAATGAGAGGCACTCGAGATACTACAAAACTATGCTACCAACATAATGACTGGTTTACAAGTTTTTAGTAGCTTTTTTAGCCTCGGAGGGTCGCTAGGTACACGATTAATCCCCAACTGGCAACTGCGAAGCCGACCGAGCAATTACCGGTCAACAATTTCTTCATTGCCAGGTTGTGGCAGCGGGAAAATGGACTGTGTAGTACATGTGTGCTCATGACGATACACGACTTGAAAGAGCAGCGGGTCAGCGTCAGTGCGCTGCATATGCTTGATCACTGGGCATTTATGCGATCTATAGTGTGCACAGCGGTAGTAATCTCTGTAAAAGTTCCAAGACAACAAAAACATGGTGTCAGCCTCCAGTGGCTAACCTTCGGAAAAAATGTGAGTTCCAGAAAAGGCCTTTGCTAACCTTCGGAAGTTGCTGTCATGGATAGTTTTCTGGCCGAACTTCCTCCGGTTGAAGCCGTCAGAGGACAATGAGAGGAGTCCAAAGAACATTGAATTGTCAACACACGTAATGTCAGCTGTAGGACGACTTGAGCGCATATCAATGGCCTCCCACTGCAGCTCTTGTAGTGGATCCCTCGGCACCATATCCCCCAACAATTACAAGGATTTCCTTGAGGCCTAATAGGTACTCGATACCCATAGGTGCACCACCGTAGAGAAAATTGAGTCTTACCTCAAGCTTTTCGAGACTGGGCATAGCCCCTGCCTCAAAAGTCAGCTGTGATATCCTGATGCAGGACAGCCTGAAATGCTTGAGAATAGGGAATCCAATTCCGCAGATGACTACTTTCTCTTTAGCTTCACAAGTTCCTTCGACGTGCAATTTGAGGTGGTTAAGAGATTGCAACTGTGCAAGAATTACAATATCATCTTCCAACACCTCAAATCTAAGATCAAGGTCTGTGAGGTTATGGAGCTCGCCAATCCACTTAGGAACCATTGGAAACATGCACAACATGTGAAGCCTCCGGAGAAGGCAAAGAGAAACATGTGAGCTTAACGCATATATACTGTTGATATTAGAATCCGTGTGCAGATATCTGAGGTTGCAAAGTTTTTCAAGGGAACATCTCAAAACATCCAAGCGTTGTGTTGTTTTCCTGTCATGCAATTCATCCATGTAGTAACATATTCGAAGATTCCTCAAATTGGTCAGTTCTCCAAGGCCTCTGATGTTGTCTATAGAATTCAAGCCCACATCAAACTCTTGCAGCGTACATACAGATTTCATGTTGCCAATCCCATCGGGCAAATTTATCCCACTAGGGATGATCAGGTGCTGCAATCGGCGCAAATGAATAACATCTTGCGGAACTTCAAGAGGACATACTCCTAACTCCAAGGTCTCCAATTGCTCTAGCCCCCGAATTTTCCTTGGTAACACTATTTCACCATCTGCTTTTATTTTTAGATACCTCAGATGAAACAAATGAGATATTCCAGTGAGGTCAGGTATCTCCGACCCATGGTTTCCACTTGTAAATTCAAGAGTTAAAACTCGAAGATGGTTGAACTTCAAGAGAGGAGGTGCATATGCAGAGGTACCGAATCTCGCCAGTGCTCTTACTTGTGAGAGTTGGGCGGTCTCCAATATGGTGCCATCTATTATACCATCCAGATAGAGGGAGAGCCTGCGGACCTTGCCAGACAAACCTATCATGGCTTGGATGTCATGTGTCGCAATTATAAAATTTTCATCTCTGCACTTGTGTACAATAAGGTCGAGGATCATATCATGCACTTTGCAAGATAACACTTCATTGTTATGATCTGTATCAACTGGTTGAATGATGCCCCTGTTAACAAGCTCGTTAAAATAGCCCTCTGCAATAGCCTCTGGATATTGCCCATGTACTTTACTTACAAAACCTTGGGCTATCCATTGCCTGACCAAATCATTTTTCCAGATTATATAGTCCTCTGGATACATACCCAAATATAGCATGCATGTCTTCAAATAATGAGGAAGATTTATGTAACTAAGGCTCAGTATTTGCCTCATTCCTTCCAATGTTGGATTCACCTCGAAATTGGGGCCCAATGAATTCTTTATATGCACCCAATTCTCCTTCAATGTGTTTTGCTCACTAGCCAAAAGGCTAGATATAGTCACAATTGCAAGAGGCAAGCCAGCACATCTTTTTAAAATCTGAGCTGAAACTTCTTCCAAATACAGAGGGCAGGCTTCCTCTGAACCAAATACTCTGTTGAAAAATAGCTTTCTTGAGTCTTCGTTGCTTAGTGACTTCATCTTATAAACATAGTCATGCTGATTGCAGCAGCAAGCTCTAGCCACAGTATTAATTCGGGTAGTTGTTATTATCATGCTACCGTCCAAATTTTTTGGAAGAGCACATCTAATAACATTCCATGTAGTTTCATCCCAAATGTCATCAACTACAATCAAGTACCTGCAAAATTATCTCATAAAAACTACAATAAGTACTAGGCAATAGTAAACTATGGGCAAAATGTAAAATATACATGAAAGCATACTCAGTCTCTGCAACTGCATGTCAGACAGCAAAAACATCAAAAAAGAACCTTTATCAGTGGAACATTGAAAATGCAAATGTACTTGTCCATGTAATGGAGTAATAGTGGTAAAAGTTGAATCTTCTGTCGCATTTCTGGAAACCAAGTTCATTTGAAGAAGTGTATCTTCAGAATAGATGAGAAATAAATTGTTGCATTCTAGCTTTTCAAACTAATGTTTAACTAGTTTCTCTAGTGACCCATGAGCATAACAGTTACAAGATCAAACAATTGAAAGTTTTCGCAATACGCAAAGCTTGCGTATCATGGGTTACATTCAATGCAAACAATACAAGATCAAACAATACAAATAACTTTGGGTTACGGTCAATTCCGAACAGGCGTACCTCTTATCCATAAGGAATTGTCTGAGTGCACTGATCAGTTCATCCTCTGCCCATATTTCCATGTTGGTTCCCTCCAGCGCTACATAGCCAACTTGAGAGAGCATTCTTCTCAGAATCATTCGTATGTTTGGTTTCTGGGACACGGAAACGAAAGCCTGGCACTCGTACTGCCACTTTAGCCTGTGGTAAATCTGGTTCGCAAGTGTAGTCTTACCAAGCCCTCCAAATCCCACTATAGAGAGGACCTTCCTCTGTTGTGCAGAAACACCCTCTTCACCCACCATCAGGTGTATTAATTCATCCCTCAGGCCATCGATACCCACAAGGCCCGATGTGTCCGCATAGAGTGCCAGCATGCGAATGTCTATGGTTGTATTGTTTGGCTTTGAGACAGCATCATCAATCTTGTACCTCATGCGTCGCTCGCTCACCTCCATGACACGGCTCTTGAGGCCTTGGAACTCCTTGGCGACCTTTTGCCGAGTGTTCATCGTCGTCAACAAGTTCATGCTCCTATGAATGAACCCCTTAAACCCATGGGGCTCGCCGTTGGACTCACCTTCCACCAGGAGCATGAACTCATCGACGCTGTCCTCGATGTCATAGGACAGATCACGCACCTCGTTTGCCCAGCACCTGGCTTGCTTGTCGGGCTCCTCCTCCGCCTCCGACATCCTCTCCAGGAATGCTCGCATACTCTCGAGCTCAGCTTTAAGGAACATTATCTCGCCTTTGGCTTGTTTCAGCAGCTTGTACTTGCCAGCGAGCAGATCGCCAAGCTTCGCAATCACGAAGCCAATGGCGCCATGCGACACGCTCACCACTGCTGCCTCCATGGAACCGGCAACAGACCCAGTACTGAATTTTCCTTTCTCTTTTTTCTTTCTAATTCAAGAGGAAAGAACTTAAATCACTTTTTCAATTCTGAAGCTGCTAACCCACACTCATGACTGAATTTTCGTTTTCTGGTTGTAGCCCTTACTCAAGATGTGCGTCCGTTGGTCGCATCTGCCATGTTGAAAACACTCAAATCAGCCCTTTGGATCAACTTAATAATACATGGCACCTGTGCTTGAAAGGAAGGGGGGGGGGGATTCAAACCTTAGCGGAAACCAATTGGATCCCAACCGTCTGACGCAAACTGCGCTGGCTTGCCAAATCCCTCAATCACCGTCGCCCCCCGCCAGATGGAGCTCGTCGGAGGCCCCGCCAGCCTGGCCTCCGGGGTGGCCTCGACGTCGCTGCAAGCGAATGAGGAAGAAGATACTCGAGCGACCACCGGCAAGACGCTCAAGGCCAGGCCACGGCCAGCTCTAGATCTATCATCGTCGGTGGTTCTTGTGCCCCAGATCTGGAGATTCTAGTGAGTGAGGACTGAGGACCAAGGTCGAATGCTTCTTGAATTGATAACAAGGGGACCCTATGGTCTTCAATGCTCTGGTTGGGCGCCATTACTTCTTCCTACTTTCTTGCCTAGGATAGCTCTGAAGGCCAGCACGATGCACTGTTCATCTGATTTTTTGTACGATGCTGAAGATCAGATCACGGCACCTAGGACCAAAACGCACCACGCCGTTGGGTTCCTTGTCGTAGCAAGATCGACTTTGTTTTTCTCAAATTATTTTGCATACTGTTGAAAATTCTACTTTTAATTTGAGGCATTCAAACACCGACTAAGACCAAATCAACACTCAAACAATGTTAAAAATAGTCAGTTCATATACCGTCGGACCATGCCGCCTGTACAGCGCGCTCTCCTCGGCAAGGAGGTCCAGCCTATAGGCGGTGTTGTGGCACAACGACATGGTCGGAGTAGAAGAGGGGCTATGGGGCCGCTAGAGCTGAGCTAGGGAGAAAAAGAGGAACGAAACCGGCAATGTTATATCTAGAAGAAGGTGGGCTAGGGTTTGTGCCCTCAGACGTGTCGCCAACTGACTTCTAGATCAATGGGTGGCGTCAGAAATGAGGTGTGTGTGGCTGTAATCTACGAGGGTGAGGCAAGAAGCTATGCTGGGTGTATTGGACACGTGATGCCCACCATTAATGGTCAAGGGGAGGTTTCCGATGGTTTTTTTCTACACGCGGGGCTATCATGCGTGACAACCCATTTTCCGACACGCCAGGGGCCATGCCTGGGCTAGGCCTAAAGGCTGGCAACATGGGGCCAACACTGCATGTTTATCTTATTTTTTGATTTTTGAATTTATATGTACCGACTATATCTAGCCTAATAGGTTAAAATTAGCCCTAGAAACAACATAGAAGGCAAAATGCTCGCACAACTTTAAAAAAATGTTCATATTATTAAAAAAAATTCTTACATTTAAACGAATGTTCACGCATTTCAAAAATATGTTCATGACATTTTCAAAAACATCTATACAATGTAAAAAAAATTTTGTGTAATTCTTAAAAAATGTTCATGCATTTAATGTAAATGTTCATGGCATATTATATAATTTTTTTATCAAATATGGTAAATTGTTCAAAACATTAAAAAAGGTCGTGATATTTTTTTAATGGTCATGCCTTTCAAAAATATATTCATTTCATTTACAAAATTTTCATAAGCATATAAAAAACGCTTTCTTGTTTTAGAAAAAGGTTCATGACATTTTAGAAAGAAGTTCAAACGTCCGTTTAAAAATGTTCATTGTGTATGAAAAAAAGGTTCAGTCTGTATTTTGAAAATTATTCCTATTCAACATTTACAATTTTTTAACCTATATACAACAATTTTCAACCATATCTTGAAAAGGTTGACTTATTTAATAAAAAAAAGAAGAACGAAGAGAAACCCGGAAAGAAAGCAGATAATAAGAAACAAATAAAACACATAGAATATCCTTAAAAACACATAGATTTATTTTAAAAAATTAAGTAAACAGATAAATAAAATGCAGAAAAACAAAAATAACACACAAAAGATTCGAAAACCTGTCTGTAGTACCTTCTGAAAACCGCTCTAATGTGCCGCCCGAGCTCGCACAAAGCCCCACCCATTTATCCTCTGGCCCGACCCACACCTACTCTGTCCTCCCTTCTAGGACGGGCGTGGCTATGGCCTAGCTTAAAGTGAGACCTGGTGCAGTCGGTAGCGATATCGAGCGTAGTTTTAGATAACTTGTTTCAATTTATCATTTGATCATTCATTCTGTTTGCCGTATTTTTTATTTGTATGTATTTTTTGGAAATATTCCAAATACATATATTAATGTTCATGCATTGTATTTTTTGGGTAATTTTAAAAAATGTAGATAATATTAAGAAACAGCTAGTGACATTTCTTTTTAAACTTAGACAACTTGTTTTCAAGAACATGTATTTGAAAAAAAAACTCAATCATGTTTTTGAAAAATATTAATTGTGTGCAAAAAAAAGTTCATGATGTATACGAAAAATATACATAGTTTATGAAAAAAGTAGAGATAAAAACATGTATTTGAAAATATTAATCATTTATTTGAAAATATTGGCCTTGTATCCTATAATCTGTGGGACATGTTCAAAAAATGTACAATTCACATGGAAAATAGGCATCAAATATATATATTTGCAAAAATGTTAGTCATGTATTTCGAAAATTTTAGTTTACATTTAAAAATGTTGATTGTGTATTTAAAATGGTTTCCAATGTGTACAAAAAAAAATTCAGATGTATATAAAAATGTATATTATATGTAAAATCAATAGACATCAAAGCGTCAATTTGATAAGAAAATGTTAATCATGTATTTATAAAATGTCAAATGTGTGAAATTCAAATATTTTAGGTCTGCAAAAAAATTAAAACATGTATTTAAAAAATAGTGTGAACAAAGAAAAAAAGATAAACATTATAGAAAAACCAATGAAAAACAAGAATTTTTTTTAATGAATACATTATAGAAAACACGTTGAAAAGGGAAGAGTAGAAAAATATCATTGAAACCAAAGAGAACCAATGAAAAGTACAAAGATAAACATATCAAAAAAAAAACCGTAACAAAGAGAACATACAACAAATGAAAGAAAATAAAAGTATCAGTGGAAACAAAAAAAACACATAGAAATAAAAAAACGTATGGGAAAACAATAAAAAGGAAAGAAACATATAAAAGTGATAAAAGAAAACAGATCATGTCAATAGATAGAAGGAAGAAAGAGAAACATAACTGTATAGCCAGCAAGCGAGCTTCTTTTCTTCTGGCCCAGAAACCCATCTACATAGAAAACCTTATGGCGAGAGGTAATTTAAGACAGTAAACCTGAACCTAAATCCATCCCTCTCATGACAAGGCAGCTTCTGACCGGCAGTTGCTTCATTTGGCCGATCCGAGCACCCTAGGAGGTAGGAGCTCTCTTGCACATTAACGTTTCTGGTTATCAAATTTGTTGCCTAATCGTTTCTGGTTATCATTTGTTTCCTGGGCTGGATGCCCTAGGGGGGCACTATTCCCGAAACTAAATTGGAGCCTTCTCGTTCCCCCGTCCAAATTAACGTACGGTCCCACATAGACGGTAATGTATATGAGATATGTCGACCATGTGATTTTGTGAAATATGGCAGACTTACTTGGTTCAGATTGAAGGAGAAAAGTGATATTAGTACATATCTGTGATTTGTATATATGTTTTGAAAGTGATTTTGGCAAAATGTGAAATATGATTTGTGAATTTCATATGTGAAACAGATTAATTCTAATATGTGAAAGTTTTTGTTTTTAAATGTAATTCCGCTAAATTGGAATGTAATTTTTGATTTATTGTTTCACATTATATGAGTTGTGAAATGCATGTTCTGGAATCGAAAGCGAGTGAAATTAGTTTACAAAAATGGGTGGTCAGTTTACTAAAATTATTGAAATCTATTTTCGTAGGTACCGAAATCATTTTATTGAAAGAGAGCGAAATTAGCCTTTTGAAATTACTGAAATTTGTTTTCTGGAATCTGGAAGAATTGAAACAACATTTCCGGTCCGATTCCGGACGGGGACTCGGAAGGAAATTCCGGTCCGATTCCGAACGGGGACTCGGAAGAAAATTGCCGTGGACCGTCTTCGACTCTGCTCCGGTTGACAGGCCTTTATATACCTTCCCGGGTCTCCTTCCTTCCGACGGTGTAGCCTCCCCACCAGGGTGCAGCCTCCCCACCAGCATCCAGATCCAGGAATCGCTGTTGCCGCCCAAGAAGAGGCCGACAAGCACCACCACCAGCGCCTCCTCATCCTCATCTCTTCTGCTGGTTTCTCCTGCAATGAGGAAGAGACGGATGGATTGCTACGTCGTCGTCGACGCCGGCGCGGCGAGCTGCTCTCGCATGGCGGCGTCCACTCTGCAGCAGGCCGGACCGGCGGCGGCGTGCGGCGCCATGGCCTCGAAACGCGCCAGGAAGGCCAGCTCCAGATACAGCGCGGACGTGTGGACGCAGTGATGATCGAGCAGACTTCATTCAGCAGCTGCTTGATGGCTTCGATCGAGCTGGCGGACAGATTAATTCCAAGGCTGCGTTACCGTCAACGTACTAGTTTCTGGAACTGAATATTGTCTGCTCTGTTTCTACGGTTAATGTCGGTAGTCCGCGATCTCCACAGAACTGAATATTGCTTGGTATCTTGGACTGTATTTCTCGTGAGAGTCCTGAGGCCCAACTTGTGTAATCAATTTGTGACTATAATAACTAGCAATCCGCACCCCAATACGTGCGGCTTTCTACATGTATATATTTGTCTGAAATGAAGTGAAAAATGTTCAGATTGCTGTTACTGGAAATTGACTGAATATGTTCAGACCCGAATGAAGCTTTCAGGTATAGGTGGTGAACTTCTAAACTACATATTACTACCTCTGTATCATAATATAAGACCGTTTTTACACTATATATTCTCTCAACTCACAACTAAGTCAAAGTAGATGCCTACTGATTGCTAAGTCATGACTCCGCCGAGATTTAAAGATTCTTACGTAACACGTAAAATATATGTACAAGTAGTATTGGACTTTCATGTTGTCACGTTAGATGCAACTCTTGGTTTGTACAATATATAAAGAAAAGAAAATCGGTGCCATATTTAGGTGCAACTTGCCCCGGAGTAGAAAAAAAGAAGACGTGCACAGGAAGGATTCCTCAATGTGCACGTACATGGAAAACTAACAAATCGGACAGACTTTAGGGCAAACTACCACACATCCGGACAACATGTGTCACCACGTCCTCTCTTGCACAAGAAAGCCAACACACCAACCGGACTATATGTGCCTCTTTTTCTTCTTCTTTGCTTTCTTGAGTGAACTACGGTGGGGAGTACCGAAGGCAAAACTAATATATGTTCGAAATATGTTGCAAAATTTACGTATTTGGAATTATAATTTTTTTTTCACTGATGTATGAAAAAATCACATATTTGGAATTATATTTTTTTCAGTGATGTATGAATATTTCGTATGATGGTCATTATCGACTTCTATTATATAATTAAAAAACAAAGACAAATAAGCCATGACATTAATCCAGATATATTAAATTATATTCATCATTGATTTTACATATTAACGGTTGAGATGTAAAAGATGTAGCATTACATAAAAATATATTACAACAGCTGCTTGATTACTTGATGGCTTCGAGCTGGCGGGCAGATTACAAGGCTGCGGTGCCTTCGTCTTGGTAGTTTCTGGAACTGAATATTGTCTGCTTTGTTTCTGCAGTTAATGTTGCTGGTCTGCACTCCAATCTTCACACAACTGAATATTGTCTGGCATGTTCACTGTAACTCTCGTGAGAGTTCTGAGACCCGACTTGATGTATAGTACTCCCTCCATCTAGGTGAATAAGTCATATTAGGTTGTGCACTGCAACCAAGGTGGATAGGAAAACGAGAGAACTTAATGTTTATTTGCTAATTAATATCATTGCATGCAACGAACTGACCACTGCATGTCATGTTTGGTAGTCTCAAGTCATTAAAAACATACACGCCCCATATCTCTTATTGGTTGATTATTTTATTTATGTCAAAAAACAAGAAACAACATAAGAGTTAATGCACCACGCCTATGTGTTTTGGGACTATTTAATTTTCGTAAGGTGAATTACACACCTAGACAGAGGGAGTATTTTTTTTCTGAAATTTAATACTTGGACTGCTGTCGCAACTCCAATCTTCTGCAATCAATTTGATGTTGCGTAGTCAAACATATAAAATTTGTATTATCTTTTTGCAAGATTTCTTTATTATATATTATTTTTATAACGAAAAGCAGGGGAGTCAATTGACTACCAACCTTGCGCAAACAAGAAACAACGTGAGAGTTAATGCACTACGCCTATGTGTTTTGGGACTGTTTGATTTTCGTAAGGTGAATTACACACCTAGACGGAGGGAGTATTTCTTTTTCTGAAATTTAATACTTGGACTGCTGTCGCAACTCCAATCTTTTGCAGTCAATTTGATGTTGCGTAGTCAAACATATACAATTTGTATTATTTTTTTGCAAGATTTCTTTATTATATGTTATTTTTATAACGAAAAGCAGGGGAGTCAATTGACCGCCAACCTTGCGCATGGCTTCGCTAATGCTCCCAATGCATCGACTCTTCAACACATCATCCTGCGTGGTGAAATGTGTTTAGATATAGTCACATCAATGTATTGTCTTGTAGGTATTTGTATATAAGCGACGTAGCATGTAAGTACTTCCTCCGTTGTTATTTACTTGCACATTAGTTTTGACCTAAGTCAAACTTTATAGAAAATAATGCAAACTTTCACAATAACAAATATATATGATGCATGTGAAAATATATTCAATGATGATTCTATTGGTATTGATTTGATATTGTGGATGTTATTTTTTCATATAAACTTAAGGAAAGTTTACAAAGTTTGACTTAATATAAACATAATATGTACAGTAAATAAAAATAGGGCGGCTATCGTGTTTGCGTCTTAATGTTGGCTAGTTGTGCAGAAAAGTGAAGGCGAAGAAAATAAAGGGAAACGCCACACTGGATCAAAAAATTAATTTTACAATGCAAGGGAACAAGCTGAGATATGATATGAGCAACCACAACAAAAAACCATCGATATTTCCTAAAATCTCCCCGGTGCAAACTATTTTTTCTAGAAAATCATAAATTGGCATATATTGCACATTTCATCACCATCAATCTATAGAGTTAATTGCATATATAAGTACCACAATTAGGGCAGTCATAGCGGATTGATACCACTTTTCTTAGTTTTTGCATGTCAGTACCAACTCTCAGGTGCGCGGTTACAAAACGATCTAAACACCGTATAAGCACGTATTGACGCTGAAACTGACCTGCGGGACCCTGCTGTCAGGGTCCGGCTTGGCATGTTCTATCACAAAAACACCCCTTGCTTTATATGTAATCACACAAATGCCCTTGTTTGCATGTCAGTACCAACTCTCGGGGGCGCGGTTACAAAACGATCTAAACTCCATATAAGCATGTATTGACAAGGAAACTATTTGGCGGGGCCCTCCTGTCAGGGGCCAACGTGGCATGTTCTTACACACAAAAAAACCTTGCTTTATATGTAATCATGCAAATACCCTTGTTTGCTTTATATGTCATTTCATATGCTCCTCTTGCTGTGAATGTAAGGTTCAACTGGACTACAAGTGCCCAGATGCTCTATGAAGACTTCCTTCAAGTGCAGCTTTGGAATGGAACATGTTGTCCAGTCAGTCACAGTTGCCTTCTCCAATGACAAGTACGGATGTGCTGAGAAGGTCGCCTACTACAAAAAAAGGACACAAGAGGGCATGCCCGAGTGCCCCATGCTTCTGCCCGGAGTCTGATTGTGGTTTTGCCGGACCAACAAAGGTGCTCCTGGATCATTTCACAACCAACCACAAGTGTCGGTCTACAGCCCACATGTTCTCCGTTGCATCTACATCTTCTATTGAAGATGCTCTTAAGGCCAGGGCGTACTATATATGGGGAGAAGTCAACACAAACGATCATTTTTTTCCTACTCTTTTATGAACGCTTGCTCACACAATTAAGTTGCGTGTTTGCTATTTGTAAACCGCTTGAAATTCCATTCGACGGTGGTCGATTTTCACATACTCCCTCCTTCCATCTATATAAGGCCTAACCTCAAATTTCATTTTTCCATCTATACAAGGCCAAACGAGCTAACCAATGCATCTCCTACTTAATTCCCCCTCGCAAATCATCGTGGTCGTCCTTGTGAAAAATGCGATGGCGGCAGCATTGATTTGCATGCATGCACAGAGCAGTTATTAGGAGTGCTTCACATCGCCTCCTCCTTTTTTCTCCACAAAGCTGTTTCTTTTGGCCAATGCATGCAGGACTGGAGGAGTTATTGTTGGCTGCATGCAGAAAAAGGAGAAGAGGAAGTTGCGTGTGACGGTGTGAGGGATTAATGAAATACTATTCCCAATATTTGCTCCTCTTTTTATGCAACAGCCTTGCTATGAGAGATTCAAAACTTAGGCCCTGTATAGATGGAAGGAGGGAGTAGAAGAAGAACAAGAGGAGAACTCAACCTTCAAATTTTATTTTATTTTTTGCGGATGAAAAATGATCAACCAACTTAACGTATAGTTGCTCCCCATTAAATTGCACGTTAACTTAAAGTCTGGTTTCCTCGGAATGGGAACAGACAAAAGCGAAACCTTCCCCGGCCGCCTCCTCGGTACCGTGGGTCTTAACTAAACATGGTGTGGAAGACGAAGCGAAAAGCCTCACCGTGCGTGCATCTACCACTAGCTACCACGTCGATCCCTCAGTATATATTGGTCCTAGCTAGCTACTCCCTCCGTCCGGGTTTATTAGGCCTCTCAGCATCACAAGCATGTCCCCTTTTATAAGGCCCCCGTTGGAAAGGTGCATGCATGCAACCATTTCATTGGTTGTATTGAAAGCTATTGTTGTTGGTGCCATGGCTGAAAAGTTAATACACTTCATGTGTGCTTTTTCATTGGCTGCATGCATGTGAGAGAGTGCATTGGGAGTGAAATGGAAGAATTAATGTGAGCAAATTACTATGTGTCTTGGTCTAAGAGAAGTTGTCTTTAGGCCTAATAAACCCGGACGGAGGGAGTAGCTTCCCCGTCATCAATTCTCCAATTCACCATCGCCAGTTCGTGGAGTGAGGAGACGTCCTTTTCGTCTCCTCCAGAGGAAGATGGACAAGACCGGTAGCAAAGTGACCGTCAAAGTGGAGGAGACCAACCTGGAGGGTCACGGCGGCGGCAGCAACTCTGCGGCGCCGGGAGGAGGATCGACGGCCGTGCTGCTGCTCCAGCAGGGTGCGTTGTTGCCGGCGGACCGCTTTGCAGTTGTTCTGCCGGAGATATCCCGTGGCGTCCCCGCGACCATCACCGTCAGCGTCGGCGAGCAGCGCAGTGAGGGGAAACCCGCTGACGATAAACGCGACAAGGTCAAGGCAAAGGTAATGCCCTGCCCGCAGCCTAGCTAAGATTTATCAATGTTTTAAATAGCGGGCTATGGCATTTAACGGCGTTCCTTAAAAACAACTATAGCGGCAAATTATACATTAAATCATTTAGCGGCAACACCCTCAAACAGCTATAGCGGAGCTATAGTAGAGCTATAGCCGGCTATTTAAAACTATGAAATTTATATACGTTGTCTGGCTATCTCTCTATCTGAAGGCGAATCATCGCCCGTGATGCTCTCTATCTGAAGCCGTCTCTTGTGTTGTGCTCTCACTCTCAGGGGCGGGTTCTCAAGATGGGCCCTTGCGGCGGCCCCCGTGGCGACGTGTGGAAGATGGACGTGCGCGGCGGCGACCGCATCGTCAAGGTGATCCTGTGGCATGCAGGCGCAGTCGACGCTATCTCAGTTTCGTACCAGCGGGACGGCCGGATTGAGCAGACCGAGCACTGGGGGAAACCTGACGGTAGACAGCGCTCAGAGGTGATACTCCTAGTTAAGACCTACTCCATCCATCACATTATTCCTTTCCTTGACACATCTTTTCTCAAGGGGATGCCATGCCACTCCAATTGAATCATAAATCACGCCTAGGCAAATTAGCACTCCATGTATCTGTTATTTTGTTTTAGGCATGTGCAGATATGTCTGGAGCCGGATGAATACCTCACCGGTATGAAAGGGCATGTGGGGTGAGTTTGGTGGCTGTTTCCTCGCGGGAGCGCTTACTTTAGTTAGCAACCGGCGCTCCTTCGGACCATACGGGACACGGAAAGGCCTGCCGTTCGAGCTGCCAGCGGCGGGTGGCAGGATAGTTGGCTTCCACGGGCGCTCTGGAGGCCTCATTGACGCACTTGGCATTTACGTCGAAACGGACAACTAAAGTCTTCTATATCTGTGGTGATTGATCCTACCATGTGAACAAATTTAGACGTCCGCACTATTGTTAATTTGGACAACCTATCTTCATTGTGCATGCATGTTTGTTAGCCTTGTGCTTCTTCTGTTGATGATTTCGTCGTCAAATTTACTTCTCGCAAGTAGCCCAACAACAGGGATGAATAAGATTGGCAGTCTGCTGTTTACCGCTATATTCTGGCCGACAACCATCCAAGTACAAACCAGATTAAACTTATGCTCCAACAATGTTTGGTCTCTTCCGCAATATAATCGCAATTTATACAACGCCATTGTGAATGTATGTGATACTCCTACCGCTCATGCCAGCAAAATGATATTTTTTTTTCTCATTGATCTAACTAGAGTTCTAGCCTTGTAGGAGCTCCGGTCCTCCTACAAGGAAGCACTTCAGCTTTTCCTTGATCACCACACTAGAGCAGTAGCCTTGGAGGGGCTCTTGTTCTCTTTTATGGCAGCTCTTCACCACATATAAATACACTTTTGTGTTTTGAGCTGTCTAAATTTTAATATTCTTTCATAAACTCTTTAGTGACAGTTGCAGCATTTGGCTTTTCTTCTTCCCGTTTGCCAGTTTAAAAATACCGCACAGAAGCAAATTAGGAGATCCCATTGTCAGTTACCCTTTAGGCTACCACCACGGCCCATTCAGCCATCTTCCTTGACTCAGTTCACCCATCGCGTCACTTTTTTCTTTTCATTTTCCTTGACATGCATAATCTCTCCCTGATGTTTGCTGAACACAACACCGTCCGATTCTGTTTTCATGCGACCAAATGAACTGGTAAATACTACGGTTCGGAAGTTTGAATATGATGTATATATAAAGGTTTGTTCATTTTTATTTGCATATATTATTCCATGATTACCGCCGGTCGTAGCAAAATACGTCATCAGATGCAGTAAAAAACACCCCCAATTGTGGATCGCAGCAAAAAAATGTCCCTGATTCCAGCAACTATTGCCACTAGTGCCAGCAAAACAAATCATATGTATTCATGTGAATACCAAAGATTTGGCCCAAAAAAATTATTATATGTATTATTGGGCGATCCACAAGCCTACAGCCCACCAGTACTGCAGCCCACACAGCGAGTCCAACACGGTTGACCACCTCGGCACCTCGTTTCGCTGATTCGTTTGACCTCGACCTGAATCCATTCCCCAGTCCCCACTCGGTCGTTCGTTCCCCAACCTAACCTAGCGCCTTCTGCAGCGGCGGCGGCGAGCAGCGGCAAGCGGACCCGCCAGCGGCCGACGTCTGACGAGCGTCCGGGTTCTATTCTCCTTGTCCATGTCTTCTCTCTCTAGTTCTCTTGATCTCTTGCCCTAAGAAAGTAAGAAGGCCAGCCCCCAGCCAGTTCGGCAGTTCCTATGGCAGTTCCTATAGCATACAAAACTACAGATTAAAACGAGTACTAGTACTAGTTCGCTAGTGTTTAGTATTCGGACAAATAGCAAATCTGCAATTGTTCTTAGTGGTTGTTTGGATACGGAGAATTAGACGTGGGATTTTAGAAAACTGGTTTTTAGAAGATTTTTAGGAAAACCAGTTTTTGTTAGTTTTTCTGTTACGACGAGTCTATACAATTCCTTGTTTGGGTGGAAAAAGGGCAAAACACGATCACGCAGTTGCCTTCCGCTCATCCCAGAGGCCATGGCTCTTCGCTTACAGCCTTCCTATGCATGTTTCTCTCGTCCTCTTCCTTGCATGCTGCATGGCACACATGTATGGCTCTCCTGCTAGCTAGCTTATGATGTGCACGCGGCAGGTCGACGTAGCAGTGGCAGCGACGCCTGTCCATGGGCGGCTGCACGCCGGTATGAAGCAGGACGCTGTCAACGGTGCTGCCGGCCGCACCCGAGCTGAGAATGGCGGAGATAACATGGCGAGCCGGACAAGCCGTTGCCGGACGACGTTGTCTCGGCAGAGGACGAACATCGCGGAGTTCGACACTGCCGCTGTTACGGTGCCGGTGTTGGACGGCGGCAGCGACGATTGCCGGAGCTACCAGCAAGGATGACATTTGGATGCACAAGTAGACGGCAAAGAATTAATGAATACGTAGACGATGAAGCTGAACCCGCCGACGCATCCAAATAGCCAAATAGACCGTGCGGGATACTAGCCAACGCGGCGGTAGAGAACGCGTTTGTAGAAAAACGACTAATAGTCGTTTTTCTATAAACTGGCTTTTTGAGATTTTATAAAACTCAGTATTACTTATCCACGGATTAGTTAGATATCCCAAACAAGTTTTTAGGTGGTTGTAACAAAAATCACGTTTTTAGAGAGCTGGTTCTCTGCAAACTCTTCATCCAAACAACCCCTTAAGGCTAGCCAGTTCCTAATTTAGTATCTGGGCACTAGTTTGCTAGACTGTAGTTTTGCTATTTTAATGTAGTTTGCTGGAGCGACCAACAGAGCAGGTTGCTTGCTTCTTCCTAGTACACATTACTGCTAGTACATCTAGTTTGGTGGAACGACCAGGTTGCTAGATTGAAATTTTGATATTTTAATTTTTAACCTACCAATTTTCAGAGTGTATATTTTGGTCGATTGCTAATCTATCTTTTTCTGATCTTGTATCATAGATGAAGAAGAAGGGTGTTAGCGTTGTTGCATTGTGGGAAAGAGCTTCAAAGGCAAATAAAAGAACTTCCACATCTACATCAAATCCTCCTGATGTTGAAGTTGAGAGCAGTAGCATTCCTCCTGATGTTGAGAGCAATCTGCAACTGGCACTAGTGCAAGCACATGAACCAGATGATAGTCACACAGAACCTGAGAGTGGCTCCCCAGCCCCAATTATAGAAGATGATGAAGCAAATGATGAAGTTCAATTTGAAGTAGATTTGAAAGCACTTGAGCCAGATCCCAGGAAACGGATCTCCGTCTCTAGGTACAATGTCAATGACTAGGATAAAGTTAGAAGGAGATACATCGAGTTGGGGGCACCAAAGAAACATAATTTCGAGTACAGAGACATAGGTGGATTACAACGTCGCTTTTGTCCTTCTTGGTTTAAGGATTACAAGTGGCTTGAGTATAGTGTGGATAAAAAGACTGCTTTCTGCTTTGTTTGCTATTTGTTCAAGGATAAAACAAAAAGCCCCGGTGGAGATTCATTTGTTAAGGGTGGGTTTAGAAACTGGAACATGGAAGCAAGATTGACAAGGCATGTTGGTGATGTAAGTAGTGCTCACGCTGAAGCTCAAGAAAAGTATGATATGTTCACTACACCACAAACATCAATTCGGGAGTCTGTTGCTTCCAACGCCTCACTTGATGCAAGAAATATTTGAATACACATATGAGTTGTGTAGATCTTTGCAAAAGCAAGACGGAGATATTATTCATGCTATTGAGCTTGTTGGTGACACAAAGTATTACATGGAGGCTTTGAGGACCGATGCTGGATGGGATGATTTTCTCACAAAGGTCACATCTTTTTGTACAAAGCATAAGATCAAAGTTGTTGATATGGAGGGTCCTTACTTTCCCGTTGGCCAGCCTAGAAGGGGTTATGTAATGGTGTGATCAATTACCACCGCTTCAAGGTTGATATGTTTGTGGATGTCATTGATAGGCAAATCAGTAAGCTGGCCTATAGTCCCGGTTCGTAAGGGCCTTTAGTCCCGGTTCCTGAACCGGGACTAAAGTGTCGGTACTAATGCCCCGACCCTTTAGTCCCGGTTCAATCCAGAACCGGGACTGATGGGCCTCCACGTGGGCAGTGCGCAGAGCCCAGTCAGGAGACCCTTTGGTCCCGGTTGGTGGCACCAACCGAGACCAATAGGCATCCACGCGTCAGCATTTCTGTGGCTGGGGTTTTTGTTTTTTTTGAAAGGGGGGGGGGTTGGGGGTTTTGGGGGGTTAATTTAGGTGTTTCATATATTGTGTTAGCTAGCTATAATTAATAGAGAAAAGTGTCCTCTCTTATGTCCGTGCTTGGTCGACGCTACGTACTATACATACGTATAGAGAGGACTAGACACGCTGGCTAGCTAGTAAGCAAACGAAGGAAACAGAAGATCGTCATCAACATATATGCATACAGAGAGAAGTGATATCAACCACCTCTCCTTCTCCAAGAGATTGGTCGAACAACAAGTTCTCGTTTATCTATCTGACACTACCGGCTACATATATACAATAATTATCTCTTACAAATATAATCATACGGACTCAGGGTCCACATAGAATTCTCCGTCTTCAGGGATCACGTGGTCAAGAAAGAATGCCGCCAATTCCTCTTGAATTGCTCGCATGCGAGCTGGTGCTAGGAGTTCATCCCACTTCCAAAACATCTAATTTGAAGAAGGAGGTCAATACATATATATATATGAATGAATGAAACTCAACACAAATGATGGTAATAAAATAAAATTGTGAATGTTGTTATTTACGTACTTCATATTGTTCGTTAGAGTACCCGCCCCGCTCACAGGTCGTGTGGCGGATGGACTCGCAGATGTAGTATCCACAGAAATCATTCCCTTGTTCCTGCCACAACCACTTTACAAGAAATAGAGGTCAATCAAACTGATAAGCAAGAATGCTAAATGGTATTGATGAAACTAGCGCTTGAATCACTAGGAGATGCGCGGAACATGCTACTATAGTACTTACTTTTGGGTGTCTAAATTCCAGCTCCTTCGGCAGTCCCGGAACTGTTTTGGTGAATTTTCTCCAAACCCTGCCGGACAAAGGAAACAATTACTTGATATCAGGAAATGAACAAAGTTGCTGATATGGTGGATAATGATCGATTTAACTTACTTCTGGAGTATTTGAGTCATGTCTGCATAGTCCTGGGGATCTTTTCGTTTTGAGTCTAAGACGGTTACTAGTCCCTGCTCAAGCTTAATCTCTAGGAGAATATAGTGGAAACTGCACACACATGCATAACTCATGAATTACATTACTATAACCTTGACTAATATATAAGGGAAACCGAATACGCACAAGACCGTAACACTCACCTGAAGTTGTAAGGAAGAGTATTATATCTTTGTTTTGATTTATTACGAACGATCGTAGCAAGTTGGCCTCGGTAGCTGCGGCATGAAGTTTAACCTGAGTTGCATCTATGAGATATGTGTTAATGAACCCAATATCACCGACTTGTCTTTTCTTCAATTCGGCGATCTTCAATCTGCATAATATAGTGAGGATGATTATAAATACATGCAATGAAAGAGCTAAGCTATATAGAGAAACTTAATGACAGAAGTAGTACTACTTACAGACAGTAGCAGGCGACCGTTGTTTTATCGAGGGCCAATTGATTGAAAAACTGATAGAACTCCTCAAATGGAACAGGCAACAGATCAATTCCAACGAGGTCATGCTCCTTTTTAACTTTCACATACAAAGTACTCCTCCCCCAGAGTCTCTGCAGATTTTCAAGTACCAATCATGCAATCTTCGCATCATCGTTGATAGAGATCTTTCATCTTTGACGAGAGGCTTCCCGTACTCGTATCTTTGTATCTGCACGTCCATGGGTTCATAATGTACTTCGTCGGGCAGGTAATCTGCAAGATTGCTATAACCGGGCACCATCCTCGGATCATTAGCGACGTTGTGGCTAGGCACCTTGAGCGGGGGGCACGATTGCTTCGCTTGTTCGCCGAGCTGGGCAATTTGTTTCCCAGCTCGTTGTTCTTTCAGCCTTTGATCACTGACAGTACTTCTCGACCGCTCCGCTTCGGCAAATTCCTTTCCAATAATGCGGTCATAGTTTCCTTTCGGCGGATCAGACTTTGGTGGTTTTGTCAGGGCAGCCAGAGTGCGCTTCACTTTCACCCGATCTACCTTCTCCTCCGGAGGTGGATGTTTCTTTGCTTTCACCCCTTCAAAGAAGTTCCTCACTTCTTCTCGCGCGATCTCGGCGTTCTCCTCCAGGGTCCTCTCATATGGTAACTTCTCTGGAGTCTTCAGAGAAGGACCGAATCTGTATGTCCTCCCGCCTCTGGTTGTACTGCTAGACGCCGACCGAGCAGACGTAGCGGTTGTCTTCTTTACTTGCTTAAGAGGCGGAGGAAGGACTACGACGCCGGAGCAGCTGGAGCGGCGGCAGGTCTCTTCCGCCCTTGCTGACGAGGCGGAGAAGGAGGAGGCTGGCTGCTCGGGCGCGTCGGCGCAGGCGGAGAAGGAGGCGGAGTGCCGCCACGCGCCGGAGAAGGAGCCGGCCGAGGGCCCTGATCGTCACTCGCCGGAGGAGGAGGCGGTGGAGGCGGAGTGCCCTGACTCGCCGGAGGAGGAGGAGGAGGCGGTGGCGTCCAGTTCGGAAGGTTGATGAGCTCCTTCCGCCATAGGCATGGAGTCTTCAGAGCAGACCCCAGCCGAGTCTCCCCTTCACCGGTAGGGTGGTCAAGCTGGAGGTCCTCAAATCCCTCCGTTATCTCATCCACCATCACCCTAGCATATCCTTCTGGAATCGGCCGGCAGTGAAAAGTTGCGCCGGGTTCAGTAGGATAAACAGAGCCAACAGCCGCCTTGACCTTCAAATTCATCCATTGCGTCATAAGGTGGCAATTTTGAGACTCCGTTATAGCATCCACGGGATAGCTGGCAGGAGCCGTCAAGGCATGCTCCGGCTGAAGCAGCTCGGTGGAAGCCACGCTGCTTCTGCGCTGAGATGGCGGGGTAGCTTCGGGGGAGGCTTCGGCAGTACGTTTGCTGCGATTTGCTTCTCGTTCCTCTATCGCGTCTACCCTTGCTTGCAGCGCCTGCATTTGGGTCTGCTGCACTTTTTTCCTCCTCTCATGGGATTTGTAACCGCCTGCGTCCGGAAACCCAACCTTCCACGGAATGGAGCCTGGCGTGCCTCGTGTCCGTCCAGGGTGCTCAGGATTCCCGAGGGCCATTGTGAGCTCGTCGTTCTCTCTGTCTGGAAAGAACGTCCCTTCCTGCGCTGCTTCGATATACTGCTTAAGCTTACTGACTGGTATGTCCATTTGATCGTTCGTCCAAATGCACTTCCCTGTTACAGGGTCCAGGGTTCCGCCAGCCCCGA
Source organism: Triticum aestivum (assembly GCF_018294505.1). NCBI lineage: Eukaryota > Viridiplantae > Streptophyta > Magnoliopsida > Poales > Poaceae > Triticum > Triticum aestivum. The sequence continues at coordinate 17,981,557 of NC_057800.1, forward strand.
AGAACCAAGTCCGGCAACGGTCTGGCCAGTTAATTGTCTCTGGTTCGATCCCTTTATGAACCAGATCATTCTCAGTCTTGGACCACTTAGGCCGGGCTACGAGGTAGCCACCTGACCCCGTGCGATGGTGAAGCTTCTTCTTCGCAGCATTTTGCTTGTTTGTCACTGACATCTTCTGACTCTTTTCCGATGTCTTGTGGGCCACAAATGCGGGCCAGTGATCTCTGATATTCTCATATCTGCCCTTGAATTCTGGTGTCTCATTATTTTCGACAAACTTATTCAGCTCTTTCTTCCACCTCCTGAATAGTTCTGCCATCCTCTTCAGAGCAAAAGACTTGATTAATTTCTCTTTAACTGGGTTCTCTGGATTATCCTTAGGCGGTAGGGTGAAATTTGACTTCAGCTCAGTCCAAAGATCATTTTCTGCATATCATTGACATAAGAGACCTCAGGGTCTTCTGTAGCCGGCTTAAACCATTGCTGGATGCTTATCGGGATCTTGTCCCTAACCAGAACCCCGCACTGAGCAACAAATGCGCTCTTTGTCCGGAGGGGTTCAATAGGTTGGCCGTCGGGCGCGATTGCTATGATCTCAAACTTTTCATCCGAGCTCAACTTTTTCTTCGGGCCTCGTCTCTTTACCGAAGTTGTGCTCGATCCGGAGGGCTAGAAAAAAGAACAAAGACTTAATTAATATGTGTACATACCAAAACAATGAATGCATCAATCAGCTAGTCAGCATAGGCTTAACTAATATATATACCTGGCCGGACTCGGTTCGGTCACCGGAGCCGTCATCACGGTCTCCTTCTTGCACCGGCATTGGGTCACCGGAGCCGTCCTCATGTTCTTCTTCTTGCACCGGCATTAGGTCACCGTAGCCAGCTTGTTCACCCTCTCCTTCCAGACCATCGGTTTCGTTGAGAAACAACGAGATGGCATCACTTCCTTCTGCGATTATGTCCCTCAACAACGCTTCTTTTGTTGCTTCGTCTAGGGCAGTGTCCATAGTTTCTACAAATATTTACAACATGGCAATTATTATTCAAACATGACAGATGGATATATTAGTGCCAAACGTATAACTATCTACCTAATCATAGTAAGCTATCGGGACGGGGTGTATATCGACAACGATGACACTACATCTATGTCCCTCGACGACCCTCGTTCCCGATAAAAAAAGAGGAAGAAGAAGAAAAAAAAGAGGAGAAGAAAGAATAGAGGAGAAGAACCCTGAACCTCGACGACCCTGGAACCCTCGACCCCTAGACGACCCTCTTCTTCCTCTCATGTTCGAGAGGATCGCCGAGGGGTCGGGAGGTTGCCTAGTGTCAAAGGATTCAACAAAACCATGTCTTCATCATTAGGCGAAAGTAACATGTGCATGATGGTACGAAGCTCTTCAAAGTTGTTCTGGAACGGAGTCCCAGATAGGATAATTCGCTTTTTGGTACAAAGTTCAGCAAGAGCCTTCCGAATATCGCTATTTGGAAGGCCTTTGCTGAATTCGTACCAAAAGGCGGATTATTCTATCCGGGACTCCATTCCAGAACAACTTTGCAGAACTTCGTACCAACATGCCCTGGTTACTTCCGGCTAATGATGAAGGCATGGATTTCTTCAATACTTTGACACTAGGAAACCTCTCTCGACCCTCGGATCCTCGACCCCTCGAACCCTCGACGACCCTGGAACCCTCGACCCCTAGACGACCCTCTTCTTCCTCTCATGTTCGAGAGGATCGCCGAGGGGTCGGGAGGTTGCCTAGTGTCAAAGGATTCAACAAAACCATGTCTTCATCATTAGGCGAAAGTAACATGTGCATGATGGTACGAAGCTCTTCAAAGTTGTTCTGGAACGGAGTCCCAGATAGGATAATTCGCTTTTTGGTACAAAGTTCAGCAAGAGCCTTCCGAATATCGCTATTTGGAAGGCCTTTGCTGAATTCGTACCAAAAGGCGGATTATTCTATCCGGGACTCCATTCCAGAACAACTTTGCAGAACTTCGTACCAACATGCCCTGGTTACTTCCGGCTAATGATGAAGGCATGGATTTCTTCAATACTTTGACACTAGGAAACCTCTCTCGACCCCTCGGCGATCCTCGACCCCTCGAACCCTGGACGACCCTGGAACCCTCGACCCCTAGACGACCCTCTTCTTCCTCTCATGTTCGAGAGGATCGCCGAGGGGTCGGGAGGTTGCCTAGTGTCAAAGGATTCAACAAAACCATGTCTTCATCATTAGGCGAAAGTAACATGTGCATGATGGTACGAAGCTCTTCAAAGTTGTTCTGGAACGGAGTCCCAGATAGGATAATTCACTTTTTGGTACAAAGTTCAGCAAGAGCCTTCCGAATATCGCTATTTGGAAGGCCTTTGCTGAATTCGTACCAAAAGGCGGATTATTCTATCCGGGACTCCATTCCAGAACAACTTTGCAGAACTTCGTACCAACATGCCCTGGTTACTTCCGACTAATGATGAAGGCATGGATTTCTTCAATACTTTGACACTAGGAAACCTCTCGAACCCTCGAACCCTCGAACCCTTGACGACCCTGGAACCCTCGACCCCTAGACGACCCTGCTGGAACCCTCGACCCTCGAACCTATAGAACCCTCGAACCCTCGACCCTTGACCCCTTAACGACCCTCGACCCTCTACCCTAGTTCCCGACCCTCGACCCCTCGAAGAGGAGAAATAAATAAGAAGAAGAAAAAAGAAGAAAAAGAAGAGGAGAAGGAAGTTCTTTTTCCTCTTCTTTTTCTTCTCTTTTCTTCTTCTTATTTATTTCTCCTCTTCGAGGGGATTCTATTTTCTCTTCTTCTGCACTATTCCTTTCTTCCTTCTCCTCTTCTTTTTCTTCTTTTTTCTTCTTCTTATTTATTTCTCCTCTTCTTTTCCTCTCCTCTTCTTCTTTCTTTCCTCTTCTTATTTTCTTCTTTCCTATCCTTCTTTTTCTAAAATTGTAATTTTTGCATATATAAAACTTTTCTAAAATTGTAACTTTCTATATAAAACTTTCCTATCGGGAGGGGGAGAAGATCGAAGAAAAAAAAGAAGAAAACAAAGAGGAGAAGAAGAAAGGAATAGAGGAGAAGAAAAAATAGAATTTTTTCTATTTTTTCTTCTTCTCCTCTATTCCTTTCTTCTTCTCCTCTTCCTTTTCTTCCTCTCCTCGTCTTCTCCTTCTTCTTCTCCTTCTTTCTCTACTTATTTTCCTTTTCCTTATTTTACCTTTTCCTCTCCACTAACATAAAATGCACTAACCTAAAATGCAACAAACATAAAATGGACTAAAGAGGCTCAACTAACCTAAAATCAGTGATAAAATGCACTAACCTAAAATCAGTGATAAAATGCACTAACCTAAAATCGATATCTACTAACAACTTAAAAAATTAATACATATATGAAAAAATGCATAGATGAAAAAAAATCATCATATCATCAACAGAAAAAAAACATCATCATATCATCAACATCATCAACCTAAAGGGCCGGCGCCGGCGCGGGCGACGACGGGGCGGGGCGGCGACGGGCTCGGGCGGCGACGGGATCGGGGCGGCGACGGGGCGGGGCGACGGCGGCGGGCTCGGGGCGGCGACGGGGCGGGGCGACGGCGGCGGGCGCAGGGCGACGACGTACGGGCTCGGGGCGGGGCGGGGCGACGGCGGGCCGGGGCGGGCGACGGTGGGGCGGGGCGACGGCGGCGGGCGCGGGGCGAGGACGGGCTCGGGGCGGCGACGACGACGACGAACGACCTGGGGGCGTCGGGCGAATGGGAGGCGGCTGGCCAAAATTCCACAAGTGTTGGCTTATATAGCTAGAGCAATGGTCCCAATTCGTGCTACGACCCGGGACTAATGCTCCCTTTAGTCCCGGTTGGTGCGACGAACCGGGACCAAAGGCCAATTTTCAGCAGCCGAAAGGGCGGGAAGCGAAGGCCATTGGTCCCGGTTGGTGGCACCAACCGGGAATAAAGGGGGCATTGGTCACGGTTGGTTCCGAACCGTGACCAATGCCCCCTTTAGTCCCGGTTGGTGCCACCAACCGGGACCAATGGCCTTGTGCTGCCCCGCGCCCAAAAGTTTAGTCCCACATCGCTAGCTGAAGGGCGCCGGCACTGGTTTATAAGCGCTGGTGTGCCTCCCCATTCGAGCTCCTCTCTAATGCAGGCTTTCGGGCCTAAACTTGCTACTGCCTGTGGGCCTATTGGGCCTTCTGCGGGCCTGAATCCTGGCCCATGTAGGGTTTCTAGTCGTATTCAGGCCGTGGAGGCCCAGTAGGAGGCATTTTTTTTGGTTTTTTCTTTTTTATTTCTACATTTTTTGGTTTTTTATTTTTTATTTCTACTTACAACTAAATACTTACAGTTTTTTAGTGATTTCTTTTTGCTTTTAGGTCACAAAAATTATAAACTTTCTGTTAGTGCCATTAGTTTTAAATTTTGAATAGTTTAAATTTGAATTTTTAAAAATTTGTGTGAATCACTAGTTTATGAATAACTTTACTATAAAAATAGAATTTTTTTTCTATTTATTTTTTATTTCTACTTACAACTAAATACTTACAGTTTTTTAGTGATTTCTTTTTGCTTTTAGGTCACAAAAATTATAAACTTTCTGTTAGTGCCATTAGTTTTAAATTTTGAATAGTTTAAATTTGAATTTTTAAAAATTTGTGTGAATCACTAGTTTATGAATAACTTTACTATAAAATAGAATTTTTTCTTTTATTTTTTATTTATACTTACAACTAAATACTTATAGTTTTTTAGTGATTTCTTTTTGATTTTAGGTCACAAAAATTATAAACTTTTTGTTAGTGCCATTAGTTTTAAATTTTGAATAGTTTAAATTTGAATTTTTAAAAATTTGTGTGAATCACTAATTTATGAATAACTTTACTATAAAAGTTTTGTAGTTCATTCTGTTTGCTATTAATTCATTCTTTGAGCTAAATGACTCTGAAATTGGAAAGCATTTCAAAATGAACTCTGAAAAGGTTGAAAGTTGGCATGGTATCATCATTTCACCCACATAGCATGTTCCAAAAAGTAGAGAGGGTTACGACAAAAACTTGATGCACTTCGTGTACAAAATGGACAATCACTTTCGAAGTATCAAAGTTTCGAACCATAAGACATGAAAACATTTCAAATGAACTCTGAAAAATTTGAAAGTTGGGATGGTATCATAATTTCACCCACATAGCATGTGCATGTACAAAACGGACAATGGTAGCATGTTCGTCTCTTACAAATTTGGCATGGTATCATCATAATAGTTGCGGGAGAAAGTCTTCACTTTTTCTTCGCTTGTGTCATTTGCTTATTGCGCCGTAACCATGGATAATCTTCATTGTGTTATCAGGATGCTTGGGTCAGCCTTGACATTGAAGGGAGGAATTTCATGAAACTTTTCATAATCTTCAGACATGTCTGTCTTGCCGTCCACTCCCAGGATGTCCCTTTTTCCTGAAAGAACTATGTGGCGCTTTGGCTCATCGTATGATGTATTCGCTTCCTCATCTTTTCTTTTTCTCGGTTTGGTAGACATGTCCGTCACATAGATAATCTGTGCCACATCATTGGCTAGGACGAACGGTTCGTCAGTGTACCCAAGATTTTTCAGATCCACTGTTGTCATTCCATACTGTGGGTCTACCTGTACCCCGCCGCCTATAAGATTGACCCATTTGCACTTAAACAAAGGGACCTTAAAAACAGGTCCGTAGTCAAGTTCCCATATGTCCACTATGTAACCATAATATGTGTCCTTTCCGCTCTCGGTTGCTGCATCAAAGCGGACAGCGCTGTTTTGGTTGGTGCTCTTTTGATCTTGGGCGATCGTGTAAAATGTATTTCCATTTATCTCGTATCCTTTGTAAGTCAATACAGTCAAAGATGGTCCCCTGGACAACAAGTACAACTCATCACAAACAGTGTTGTCACCTCTGAGACGTGTTTCCAACCAACTGCTGAAAGTCCTGATGTGTTCACATGTAATCCAGTCGTCGCACTGCTCCGGGTGTTTGGAGCGCAGACTGTTCTTGTGTTCATCGACATACGGGGTCACCAAGGTAGAGTTCTGTAGAACTGTGTAGTGTGCTTGAGACCAAGAATATCCGTCCCTGCATATTATTGAGTCTCTTCCAAGAGTGCCTTTTCCAGTCAGTCTCCCCTCATACCGCGATTTAGGGAGACCTATCTTGTTAAGGCCAGGAATGAAGTCAACACAAAACCCGATAACATCCTCTGTTTGATGGCCCATGGAGATGCTTCCTTCTGGCCTAGCGCGGTTACGGACATATTTCTTTAGGACACCCATGAACCTCTCAAAGGGGAACATATTGTGTAGAAATACGGGCCCCAGGATGACAATCTCGTCGACTAGATGAACTAGGACGTGCGTCATGATATTGAAGAAGGATGGTGGGAACACCAGCTCGAAACTGACAAGACATTGCGCCACATCACTCCTTAGCCTTGGTACGATTTCTGGATCGATCACCTTCTGAGAGATTGCATTGAGGAATGCACATAGCTTCACAATGGCTAATCGGACGTTTTTCGGTAGAAGCCCCCTCAATGCAACCGGAAGCAGTTGCGTCATAATCACGTGGAAGTCATGAGACTTTAGGTTCTGAAACTTTTTCTCTGGCATATTTATTATTCCCTTTATATTCGACGAGAAGCCAGTCGTGACCTTCATACTGAGCAGGCATTCAAAGAAGATTTCTTTCTCTTCTTTCGTAAGAGCGTAGCTGGCAGGACCTTTATACTGCTTCGGAGGCATGCCGTCTTTTTCGTGCAAACGTTGCAGGTCCTCTCGTGCCTCAGGTGTATCTTTTGTCTTCCCATACACGCCCAAGAAGCCTAGCAGGTTCACGCAAAGGTTCTTCGTCACGTGCATCACGTCGATTGAGGAGCGGACCTCTAGGTCTTTCCAGTAGGGTAGGTCCCAAAATATAGATTTCTTCTTCCACATGGGTGCGTGTCCCTCAGCGTCATTCGGAACAGCTAGTCCACCGGGACCCTTTCCAAAGATTACGTAGTGTAAATCATTGACCATAGCAAGCACGTGATCACCGGTGTGCATGGCGGGCTTCTTCCGGTGATCTGCCTCGCCTTTGAAATGCTTGCCTTTCTTTCGACATTGATTGTTGGTCGGAAGAAATCGACGATGGCCCACGTACACATTCTTCCTGCATTTGTCCAGGTATATACTTTCAGTGTCATCTAAACAGTGCGTGCATGCGTGGTATCCTTTGTTTGTCTGTCCTGAAAGGTTACTGAGAGCGGGCCAATCGTTGATGGTCACGAACAGCAACGCCTTAAGGTTAAATTCCTCCTGTCTGTGCTCATCCCACGTACGTACACCGTTTCCATTCCACAGCTGTAAAAGTTCTTCAACTAATGGCCTTAGGTACACATCAATTTCGTTGCCGGGTTGCTTAGGGCCTTGGATGAGAACTGGCATCATAATGAACTTCCGCTTCATGCACATCCAAGGAGGAAGGTTATACATACATAGAGTCACGGGCCAGGTGCTGTGATTGCTGCTCTGCTCCCCGAAAGGATTAATGCCATCCGCGCTTAAATCAAACCATACATTCCTTGGGTCCTTTGCAAACTCATCCCAGTACTTTCTCTCGATTTTTCTCCACTGCGACCCGTCAGCGGGTGCTCTCAACTTCCCATCTTTCTTTCGGTTCTCACTGTGCCATCGCATCAACTTGGCATGCTCTTCGTTTCTGAACAGTCATTTCAACCGTGGTATTATAGGAGCATACCACATCACCTTCGCAGGAACCCTCTTCCTGAGGGGCTCGCCGTCAACATCACCAGGGTCATCTCGTCTGATATTATACCGCAACGCACCGGATACCGGGCATACGTTCAGATCCTTGTATGCACCGCGGTAGAGGATGCAGTCATTAGGGCATGCATGTATCTTCTCCACCTCCAATCCTAGAGGGCATACGACCTTCTTTGCTGCGTATGTACTGTCGGGCAATTCGTTATCCTTTGGAAGCTTCTTCTTCAATATTTTCAGTAGCTTCTCAAATCCTTTGTCAGCCACAGCATTCTCTGCCTTCCACTGCAGCAATTCTAGTACAGTACCGAGCTTTGTGTTTCCATCTTCGCAATTGGGGTATAACCCTTTTTTGTGATCCTCTAACATGCGATCGAACTTCAGCTTCTCCTTTTGACTAATGCATTGCGTCCTTGCATCGACAATGACCCGGCGGAGATCATCATCATCGGGCACATCGTCTGGTTCCTCTTCATCTTCAGCAGCTTCACCCGTGGCAGCATCATTGGGCACATCGTCTGGTTCCTCTTGATCTTCACCAGCTCCCCCCGTTGTAGCATCACAGTATTCAGGGGGCACATAGTTGTCATCGTACTCTTCTTCTTCGTCGTCTTCCATCATAACCCCTATTTCTCCATGCCTCGTCCAAACATTATAGTGTGGAATGAAACCCTTGTAAAGCAGGTGGGAGTGAAGGATTTTCCGGTTAGAGTAAGACCTCGTATTCCCACATTCAGTGCATGGACAACACATAAAACCATTCTTCTTGTTTGCCTCAGCCGCATCGAGAAACTCATGTTCGCCCTTAATGTACTCGCGGGTGTGTCTGTCACCGTACATCCATTGCCGGTTCATCTGCGTGCATTATATATAATTAAGTGTCCAAATTAATAGAAGTTCATCATCACATTAAAACCAAAGTGCATACATAGTTCTCATCTAACAACATATAGCTCTCTAGAGCATCTATTAATTAAACCATACATTGAAACTATGTAAAACATTTCAATGCGAAAACAAATGCGATCATAATCGCAACCAAGGTAACAATTGATCCAACGGCATAATGATACCAAGCCTCGGTATGAATGGCATATTTTCTAATCTTTCTAATCTTCAAGCGCATTGCATCCATCTTGATCTTGTGATCATCGACGACATCCGCAACATGCAACTCCAATATCATCTTCTCCTCCTCAATTTTTTTTATTTTTTCCTTCAACAAATTGTTTTCTTCTTCAACTAAATTTAACCTCTCGACAATAGGGTCGGTTGGCATTTCAGATTCACATACATCCTAGATAAATAAAATCTATGTCACGTTGGTCGGCATAATTTTCATAAACAATAAATGAACCAATAGTTATAAAGATAATATACATACCAAATCCGAATCATAGACAGGACGAGGGCCGACGGGGGCGGATACCAAAACCATCGCACTATATAAGATGCAATAATGAATGTAAGAAAATGATACAAGTATCTATCTAAACATACAAGTAAGAATATTTTTCCTTTCAGAAAGAAGATAAGAATAAGAGGCTCACCACGGTGGTGTCGGTGATGAGATCGGCGCGGGTGATCGACGGCGGTGAAGACGGGGACGGGGCGTGACGGACCGCTAAATCTAGACAAATCTAGAGGAAAATGGAGCTTGGAGGTCGAGCTTTGAGAGGAGAAAGCTTAAGTAGTGTGGCTCGGGCATTCCATCGAACACCTCATGTGCATAGGAGGTGAGCTAGAGCACCACAAAGCCCTCTCCCCCTCGGCCAGAAAAAACAGAGCAATGTGCTCTGCTCTTGCGCGAGGGGGTATATATAGGCATCTCATTGGTCCCGGTTGATGACATGAACCGGGACTAAAGGGAAGCCTTTGGTCTCGGTTCAAGCCACCAACCGGGACCAATGGTGGTGGGCCAGGAGCGAGGCCCATTGGTCCCGGTTCGTCCCACCAACCAGGACCAAAAGGTCCAGACGAACCGGGACCAATGGCCCACGTGGCCCGGCCGGCCCCCTGGGCTCACGAACCGGGACCAATGCCCACATTTGTCCCGGTTCTAGACTGAACCGGGACTAATGGGCTGAGCCGGCCTGGACCATAGCCCTGTTTTCTACTAGTGATGGCAGATTTGATGAGGTAAACACGGAGCTACTTTCTTGCATGGCAGCATTCTATCCACTTCATCTATTTGCTGCTTATGACCAAGATAAGTTGGTTAGACTTGCTACAAAGTTTTATGCTTCTGATTTTACAAGTGATGAACTGGCAAGACTTTCATGGCAACTAAACATGTATGTTATTAATGTGCGTAGAGATGAAAGGTTTCAAAACCTGAAAAATCTGTGTCAGCTTTCAGTTATGCTTGTTGAGACAAACAAGCATGAACAATATCATATTGTTTACAAGCTTCTTAAGTTGGTATTGATTCTGCCAGTAGCTATTGCTAGTGTTGAAAGGGTGTTCTCTTCAATGAGCCATGTGAAGAATAAGCTAAGGAACAAAATGGATGATGAATATTTGAACAATTGTTTGGTTACATTTGTTGAGAGAGAATTTTTCAATCAAGTGAAGGATGAAGATGTCATCAATCTCTTCCAAAAAGGCGCCCGCAAAATTATATTGTAAGAAGGATATCATCACTTTATCAATCAAAAGGTACTTATGTATTCATGTCGTTATGGTCTTATACATTGAAATATTGCTATTGTCGTTATGCTAGTGTTGTTTTGTTCATATATTGCTAGTATTGTGTTGTTTGGTTCATATACTACATTTAGAGCAAAAAAATATATTTGGATGAATACCCAGCCTTCATTTCCTGGCGCCGCCACTCACCGTCTGTAGCATCGGTGCCACGTGGTGCAAAATAGGGGGCAAACCCAACACCCCCTCCCCTTGTTGGGTCCAACGCCTGTTGTAGCCGGCAGCAGCGCCGGTGCTTGCCGCGGACAACACCGGGACTGGAAGGTTCAAGCATGCTTGGGGCGCAACCCATTACAAAGTAAGCTTTGGACGATGCTCTTGTTCGCCAAGGGAAAAAGCTCATCGCAGCACGGGCATCCGGTGGCACTGTGGGGGAAGGTGCGCCACGCCGATGGCCTTGCTGTTGATCAGGGACAAGATGCGTGTGGCAACAATGGCATGCCCCCTCTTGTGGGGGATGAGGGGTGGAGGCAAAGAGGAGAGAGTGGGAATGGTGCTTGCGGGAGGTGGAAGACGCGTAAGGGGATAAGGTAAAAGAAGACGTGGGTGTGGTGGGGTGGGCCTTAACTGCGCACATGGATGTGTGGGAGGTGCCAGCAAACAGTGCGACCTCCGCTCCTCAAGACTTAGCCGGTCACCCAGCGTAAATTGTTTATTTATGTTTTATTGCTCCCTAGGAATGCATGGACACCTCAATGTTTGATGCTTGTTTGCCACTTTTGTGCACTTTTCATAACCTGCTATTATGTTTCTCTTTCTGAAGGATAATCTTTATAAAATGGATTTTCTTTTAGATATAACGCTCTCTGTAATATTAATAATATTATAATGCTCACAAGGTATATCCATTATGGTCCCATGCATGGCCAAGGAGATTGAGTTCCACACATGGACCTACTAAATATGTAAGGTTAATCGACTCAACTACTATATTGTAAACATGAAAATTCTCGGGTCCCGTTGCAACACAAGGTACGCACCTATTCAAATTAGAAAAAGTAAAGGCAACTGAATCTTGAACATGCACAATATTCATCATGATGTCATCTTGAAATCAATCCGAAGTTCTAAATAGCAAAGAACACGGTAAGAGGTAGCTGAACCAAATGACACGCTTGGACGAATCTTATATTACACGATGTTCATCTATCTTCGAATGTATTTATTTTGCTTGTGATCATGTGCCCTCCACGAATCAGAGCCTCAAGGTTAGGTCGAACACCTCGCTGGCTCTGTCACTCGGTTGCGGCATTGCGACGTCTTCTTGCGCCCGTAGTAGACCCATGAAGTCAATCTCCACCGGACGGGGACCTCCACAGTGGTATTCCTCCCAGAAGGCAAGGTTGGGTGCAAGCACAAGCAGCCACGACCCCAAAAGAGTAGAGTCAGGCACAGTGGAGGCTGGTTGGGGCAGGCTTACCGGCGTGTTCCGGTGGCGATTGTTGCGGCAGCTTTGCAAGGACATGTGGCCATCAAGGGCTTGGTGTGTGACCCACCTCCTACGGCAAAAAGGGCATGTGTAGCCCTCACGCGATGGCCGCGACAACTGTTGTTGCCATGGGTTTGGTGCGCCACCATTGGAGGCCATCTCCTGCGAGAAGGGTTTTGGCATGCGCATATCTAGCCTGGGTTTATATATGTGTGGCCAACAACGGTCAAAAGCAATGACAGTGTGAAATCTGTACGATTGAGAATTCGGGCCTGGCCGGCTCACATCGATGAGAATGGTAAGTAATTGATCGGGAGTGAAATGTATACGGTTAAAGAAAGAAACAAGCGATATGCATGGGTCCCAACTTGTATATATCAAAGAACATATTATGAAAATAAGAATTTAAATAATCAACTCTAATAAGAAAGGAACAAGAGTCTTGTTGTGCATGTGCATCCAAGGCACGTGACAAAAAGTTTTGCTAATGGCTTGATGAGTACTAGTAGGACGACTCGCTGTTCTTGTGCACGCGCAAATCACGCCTTACCTAATCGAAGCCAATCCTTGTTCATACTCTCATAAAGAACCCATGGCGACTGTATAAAAGTCATGTGATGTAAAATACCTAGAGCCCATTAAGAATTTTCATTGAATACAATATTGACGTAAAAAAAATTAAATACGATGTTCTCATTTGGTGGTGACAAAGTCAGTTAACCAGATATTCACATTAGAAAATTACACACAAATGATTTGTACTCTAGTAGATATCACTAGAGTACAAGGCTACAAGCGACTCTTCCATGTCGGCCGTTCGGGAGACACGGGAGGCGCTTCCGTCGCCGGCGCCTAGCTCTCCTCCCCATCCCTCTTCGTCCCGCCGCCGTCGGTTGATGTCACTGGATGTGAGGCCGCAGTGCGACTGTGTGGTTGAGGCATGACGGCGGGCGACCTCGAGGTGGGCAGAGTGCTCCGGCCGGGAGGCGTAGCGCGATCTAGTGGTTGTGCGCTCCTAATCTAGCGGCTACTGTGCTATGCGTGGGTGCACGTCAGCGAGGATGATCTACCTTTCATGCTCAAGCTTCAGCCATGTTGGCCATTGGGCCGACGGGCCTGGACAAAGCTCTCACCAACGAGGTGCTAGTCGACGGTTGTCTCCTCCACCATCGGTGTTGGTCCTTGTGGTGACCACTCCAGCTTGAGGCGGCAGACTCGCAAGGGATTGCGGTAGTCATCAAACTGTAGTGATGGTTCCTCTTTCTAGATTCGGTGGTTGCAAGGAGATGCAAAATATGGACGATGACTTGACACAGAGGAGTGGTTGTGTAGAGGCGACGGTCGCACATCGCATATCCTTTGTGTAGGCCGTCGTTTAAGAGAGAGGATAGGGGCCGAGTGCTTTGAGAGGTTGGGGTTTTATAGCTGAGCTCGTAGTCATGGTGATCGGCTGCTTCATGACATTGAAGACGACGGAGGCCTCCCTGGCTGCAATGGCGGCCACTGGTGTGCTTGGTAGGTAATTCTAGGTCCACTGTGGAGACGGTGGCGGAGATCAATCCTGACGTGTGCCCGTGGCAGCGCTCACGGCGTCGACCGGGGCGACGAGGGACAGAGTGGGCCATGAGTGGAGTGATTGGGGGTGGCTTGGAAGACGTCTATGTGTGCACATCCGCAAGATGGTGCAGGAGCAATGCCACGTCTTGACCACTGGCACTCGTTCCACCCATCCTGGCTAAAGATTTTTTTTTAGACAACCTCGTGAAGTTTTTATTAATCCGATCCGTCACAATGTTTACAAGGACGGATGAAAGATCTCCCGGGTGTCCCAACCACACATGGCGACCTACCCCGAGAGATAAAGCATACTTCGCTACGTTGTGAGTTTCGACATTCGAGCTCCTAAATTCATGACTAAACTTACAAAAAGCAAAATCTAAAGAGTGATGTATAATCTCATGTATGATAGCGCTATAAACTGATGAGTTCTCCCTCTTCAGGTCCTAGCTAAAGATAATGTGGTAGTTCGTGTCTGTCTTATAATCAGCGGTGCTTATGCCCTGCTCAAAGGCGTAGTCCAACAAGGCCTTCTTTGCTCTCGTTCGGCGCTTAAACCTTTTAAGTAATAAAGCGTCCCTTTTCGAAAAAATATCCCAAAAATCTGATGTTCGGTATTTATCTTTTCCGTCCATGATATAGGTTATGCATTCATTGCTCTCATCCTCTGTTGAATGATTGGCCTTCTATGTTCTTTCAACGTGTTAATTACTTTTACATTTGGTTCTTATACTGCTACTACATGTTGTGTAGGCCATTCTTTTTCCCTCTGTCTCGTTTTAACAAAACTGACACAATAGCCCACGCTATGCTTCCAGTTTTTGGGTTGTGCTCGGTTGAATGATTGGTCATCTAAAGTTGTTCCAACGTGTTAAGTATTTTCAACACTATTTAGCTTTATATTTTGAGGAAACAACACTTTATTGATTACGAAACATCAACAGAGATAGTTTGCATGATAGACTCCGGAACTGAATGAAAGACAATAGGGATGTGCTGATTTATTCAGAGAACACCCGACATAACCAAAAGTCACCAAAGTAAAATGATCCAGGCTGAATTTGATATCAGCTACCACTGCACCCACCTCCGACTTGTAGATCGACGAGGAGTTCATCCGTTGCACGAGAGAAAGGCAGTCTGTCGCAAAGATCGCCGAGTGGAATCCCTGATCAGAAGCGAGGGAGACAACATGTCTCAATGCCCATACCTCCGCTAATTCAGGAGTCGCAACACCGAAGAGAGGCTGGCTGCAAGCAACCAGGCATGCTCCAATGTGGTCTCGGATTACAACTCCAACTCCCACTTTGCAAGCATCAAAAAGATAGCAGCGTCAACATTGATAAAGATGTTAGAAATTTAGGGTTTGTGGTCTACCCCCTATTCCCCACGCTTATCCGTTGTACCGCTCACAATTCGTATATCTGAGGCTAAGGGGTAGGGACCTTCTTATACTGCCTTTCCAAAGAGTCCACCTCTTATACAGATATAAGATTCCTATTTTTTTTCACCAGTTTCCGGGATATAGTCCAGATCAAATTATCAACCACAACCATATTTGTATGTTAACGGATTCTACCCGTTATGTCCACGGAGCACACGCTTGTGAGCAACGTGCCATATTAGAGTGTAAATTAATTACTCTAATTATGCAGATTAACATTAGGGTTGTAATCTAATTATACGATCTACCTCCTTCCAATCATCAGTGTACCAGGGTAATCTTTCCAATATAAATACTATATTGTATTCCATTGATAATCAATCAGCTTCCTTAAGCATATACTCCCTTCATCCGAAAATATTTGTCATCAAAATGGATAAAAATGAATGTATCTAGAACTAATATACATCTAAAAACATATCTTTTTATTCATTTTGATGACAAGTATTTCCAGACGGAGGGAGTACTTCTTAAGTACGTTCCAACAAGTAACAATACCATGCTAAACATGCAAATCAATTCCATGTATAAGTACATATACAATTCCATAATAAGGTATTCCGAATATTAACGATTCCAAAAAAATTGAATATAGTTGTAGGACACATAATTCCAACATCTCCCACTTGTCCAAAACGATTATTCAAATATTCGTAAACCCATAGCCTTAACATGCTTACCAAATACCTTATGACTAATAGGCTTAGTCAAGGGGCCAGCAACCAGGTTAACACTACATTGAAAATCCAAAGAAATATATAGTGATACCTTCCCTTAGTATGTTTCCTTGCTATGACACTTAAGATCACTAGAGACCTTAGTTTCCGCCTAATTATTCCAGCATAGTCGTCCTCGGCGCCTCGAGTATTATTTTCTCAAGTGTAATTAATTTCACCTTTATAGGCACCTTGAGTATTTTGTTTCCTCAAATGAAATTCTGCATCAATAATTTTCAGTCACATATATCAATAATATGAATAATTCCACATTGAGTCAAAATATATGACAACCAATAATATGAATAATTCCACATTGAGTCAAAATATATGACAATTGTGTTGAATAAATTTTCAAAACCACATAGATATCAAATCCAGTCAGTAAATGAAGTTCCATCGGTAACCATGTTTTGAAAGGAATTCCTGACTTTGGTCAATGAACCTGCACCATATTAGTACTAAAAATAATAATTGAATACACATATCTGGATTTATTTCTCATCTCGTAGACATAGTAATAACTTCCTCAATGTGTTTACCTTTAATATAAATTTCAGAACAAGTGACAGGTTGTGATGCACTTTTTACAATCTTATATGATGTGTGAGATTCCCTTAGCTGCTCGTCTTTCCTTCCACCGCTTGAGTGCAGCATAAATTCTGGTAGCTAAGGTATGATAATATAACGAAGATACGTATCAATTCCAGTACCATTCATTATTCCATTTTCCCTTAGGAGTTCAAATATAAATCCTCACTGAGTATGATTCCCTTTATCAAAGGTATTTTAATATATTTGAAGTTTTCCATAGAGAAACACTTCAAAAAAAATTCTATGTATTTCCACTTGTAAAACAAAGGATATTTCAAATGTTCCTTTCATATGAAAGTTAAAAGATGACCAAGCTTTCACTTCCATCAATGCGACTTTATCATTGCAAACAGCAAAACAATGTTAACATATACAATAACAATGCAAAATACTTTACACTTACATTTGTAGATGACCGCCTTGCTTCATTTAGAAAACCATCAACCTGCTATTCCATTGATGTGAAGCTTGCTATAAGACCATACATGAATATATTCAATTAGCAAACCATGTCTTTAGTTCCTCTTCCCTATATCCCAGGAGAGAGAGAGAGTTTCCACAAAGTATATTTTCCTTTGTGCAAAGAACTTAATAGCAAGTGTGACATTATAATATTCCAATGAGATAAATTTCCTCACAAAAAAAACGCTTACAAACGATGGGCGTGCGGTTGTTTGGTATGATAATAAGTTCCCAAACTATATAATTCCTCATTGAGTTTATTCCTTCCCGCATTTCTTCCACCCATAGTTGACAATGATGAAAAAATTTAAGCCTACTTAGGATTCTTCCTCTACTATTTAGAGTGACTTCCCCCAAAAATCACATAACAATTATTCAACGATCACATTCCAAGTTAATTCCTCCCACTTATCCTAAGCATGTCATGTTGGGAGTGTCACTTGTAGTTTCCTTTGGGTCAAGATTATATTCTAGTATGATTGTCAATAATTCCATCCTTGATTATAAAAATGATTGTGTTCCTACTTTCCACCAGTGTTCCTTTTCCAGATAAAGGAGGAAACACCCTTTGATCCACTAGAATAACTATGAAAAATTCATGGTGTGCGCTTTGTAATAATTGAGAATTTCATGCCAAAATAGAAGATTTCCTTCCAGTTAAGTGGTTGTACTAGATGTAGAATGATTCAACAAACGAGATTATGCAATGCTTCTCTCCAAAGAAAGAAGGGAGTATAAAATACAATCAATTCCTCCATTATATTGTGGAGTTTACGGTATATTACAAACGTGAATAGTTCCATGATCTTTACATACAAACGATATATTCCTGAAGTGTACTTCCCCACCAATCAGTTGTTAAAACTATGATATTATTTAATCAACTGACTTTCCACTTCAGTATAACATGTGACCAGCACAATAAAACATTCCGGCTTGTACAATAAAATATAAGCATAACCATATAAAACAGTAATCATCGAAGAGTGAGATGAAATAAATAATCTGACCTCTAGTGGGGATGTCCAAAGAAATACCATAAGTAATATACGATCTAGCATTAGGGCTGTAGGGAAGAGGAACATTAGGGTTGTAATCTAATTATACGATCTAGCTCCTTCCAATCATCAGTGTACCTGGGTAGTCTTTCTAATATAATAGTATATTTTATTCCACTGATAGTCAACCAGCTTCCTTAAGCATATACTACTTAAGTACATTCCAGCAAGTAACAATTCCATGCTAAACATGCAAATCAATTCCATGTATAAGTACATATACAATTCCATAATAAGGTATTTCGAATATTAACAATTCCAAGCAATTTGAATATAGTTGCAGGACACATAATTCCAACAAAAGACACATCCAGGCGGTGGCAAGGACCATCGATCGCCGGAGGGTGCCGACTGACGCCATTGTCGGGATCGCCAGAGACAGTCGTGAGCAAAACGCCAAAGGACGATATTCATCTTGCTCGGAGCTTTGATGGCCCAAATGGCCTTCCAGTGTTTCTGTTCAGTTTTTCCATTCAGACGACAAGCCACGCCCGGTACACTTTTGTGTTCAGTAAAGAAATCGGCAGAGAGAGAACCAAATTGTAGGCCAAGCAGACAGTGTATTCTCCAAACCGAGTGCGTGGCCATGATAGATAATCAATCCCTTTCCCTGTGACTATTGATCTGAGTAGTGATGTGAAGAAAGCTCTAAGGGCATCTTCAGCTGTTGGCCCCCCAAGGGGCGCCTAAAATCGCCGCCTGGGGTGAGCCGGCGTAAAAATTGGGCCTGGGGCGAGTTGGTCCCCAGCCGCCGGCCCAAGGGCCGCCCCAGGCACGTTTTAAAATAAAAGAAGTTCGGCGAAGTTCGGCTTAAACACGATAAATTTCGGCCAAACACGATAAATTTAGGCCAAACATGATAAATTTCGGCACATTTCGGCGAAGTTTGCGAATTTTCATTACATAGCACATATATATAAACTAATCTAAAGAAAAAACTGGCTGAAGTCGCCACCGTCGCCGCCATCGTCGTCGGCGGCCTTCTCCTCCTTGACGCGGGCGCCCCTGTTGGACCACTGCCCGGCGTCGCCATGGCGGACTGGTGGCGGCGCATTGTCATCGCTGTCGTAGATGACGACGACTCCGCCTTCGTCACGGCCGCGTCGACGCTCCGTGAAGCGAAGTAGGGCGGCGCACTAGCGCTCATTCGCCTTCTCCAGGCGCTCCTTCTCCATCGCTATGGAGTCCCTGTGCGCCCATTCCAGGGCCGCGTCGTCGTCGTCGAGCTCCGTCGTCACCGGCGCGGCCGGCTCCTTCTTCACCGGCTCGAGCCCCGGCTCCGTCTTCACCGGCGCGAGCCCCGGCTCCGTCTTTGGCTTGACGAAGCGCGGAGGAGGAGCCGATGAGTAGGCGCGCCAGCCGCCCTAGTTGATGACGATGCCGGCGCTACGAGTGCGCCGGCCGAGCGGCGTCTCCACCGCGGGCTCGGCCTTGACGCCGAGCAGGGCCGGAGTACCGGAGGAGTGCGATGAAGATCGGGAGGAGGAAGAAGAGGAGGAGGACCCTAACCTCCTTGGCGCCCATGGCCCGGCGCGTCGGTGCTGCGCCAGGGCGGCCACCCTCGCCGGGTACGCCAATGGCAGGTCGTTGCCGCCCTCGAGGTACGTCAGCATGCCCTCGAGTGTGTGGCCGGGGACGCCCCACCACAGGTGGCGCCCCTCGCTGTTCTGCCGGCCGCCGATCACCGGCGCGCCGTTGGTGGACGCCAAGCGCTGCTGCTGGCGGCGCTCGAAATACGCCGCCCAAGCCGTGTGGTTGTCGGCGGCGTACTGGGGGAGGGAGAGCTGGGCGTCGGTGAGGGAGGCGCGCACGAGCTCGACTTCCTCGGCGAAGTATTTCGGCTTCACCACGGCGTCGGGTAACGAGGGAATGGGCACTCCCCCGGCGCTGAGTCTCCACCCCGTCGGCCCGGCGCGCATGTCTGGCGGCGCCGGGATGTTCGCCTGGAACAGGAGCCAGGACTCCTGTTCGCGGAGCGAACGGCGGCCGAAGCCGTTGGCCGCCGCCTCGTCTCCGGGGAAGCGTTCTGCCATGGCGACGGGCTCGGGAGAGGTAGAGAGGTAGAGGGAGGGGCTGGGCGGCGGTTAGGGGCGGGGTTGGTGTGGGCACAAGCGAGTGAGGCCGCCGGCTATACAGCCGCGCCGCGCCCGTGTGTACGCGTGCGAGGGAGGGGAGGCGTCGGCGCGCCGTCCCGTGATGCACCGCCCGTGAGGAATCAATGGCAAGGCTGACAAGCGACAACCTTGGCATTGATTCCCGGGGGAACTGTAACACCCTCGATGCGACTATAGCTCCCACGTGTCGAGGCACGACTTAGAGACATAATCGCATTGAAGGCATATGTCGCAAGTTAGGCAAGCTTCACAACATCCCATGTAACATGAATAATAAAGGGGAGAACATAGTTGGCTTACACTCGCCACGTCAATCAATAACATAAATAACATTACATCATCCAAAACACTCATGGCCCGACTACGGTGCCAAAATAGAAGAGAACCCAACATGCGACACGGTCCCAATCACCCCCAACTGGGCACCACTACTGATCATCGGGAAAGGAAACGTAGTAACGCTGAGAGTCCTCGTCGAACTCCCACTTGAGCTCGTACTCGTCACCTGGAGCGGAATCACCTGGACCTGCATCTGGAGTTATAGTATCTGTGAGCCACAGGGACTCAGCAATCTCGCACCCTCGCGATCAAGACTATTTAAGCTTATAGGAAGGGTAAGGCAAATACACGTGGAGCTGCAGCAAGCGACTAGCAAGTATGGTGGCTAACTTATTCGCAAAAGAGAGCGAGAAGAGGAGGCAAAGCACGAGCGAGAATCTAGAGGAACAACCTGCGCAAGCATTACTCCAACACCATGTCCACTTCCCGGGCTCCGCCGAGAAGAGGCCATCACGGTAACACACTCAGTTGATTCATTTTAATTCATTAAGGTTCAAGTTATCTACAACCGGACATTAACAAATTCCCATCTGCCCATAACCGCGGGCACGACTTTCGAAAGTTCAATCCCTGCAGGGGAGTCCCAACTTAGCCCATGACAAGCTCTCACGGTCAACGAAGTAATAGACCTCCTCCCAAGATGTTCCGATCAGACTCGGTATCTCGGTAATTCAAGACAACTCCGACAATGGTAAAACAAGTCCAGCAACACCACCCGCTGTGCCGACAAATCCCGATAGGAGCTGCACATATCTCGTTCTCAGGGCACACCGGATAAGCTAAGCGTACGGGAGCCAACGTAACCCAAGTTGCCGAGGGACGGCCCCGCACGGTGCTCTAGGTTGGACCAACACTCAGAGGAACACTGGCCCGGGAGGGTAAAATAAGATGACCCTTGAGTCCGCGAAACCCAAGGGAAAGGCTAGGTGGCAAATGGTAAAACCAAGGTTGGGCATTGCTGGAGGAGCTTTATTCAAGGCGGACAGTCAAGGGGTTCCCATTATAACCCAACCGCGTAAGGAACGCAAAATCCGGGAACATAACACCGATATGACGGAAACTAGGGCGGCAAGAGTGGAACAAAACACTAGGCGAGAGGCCGAGCCTTCCACCCTTTACCAAGTATACAGATGCATTAAGATAACATAGCAATATAATGATATCCCAACAAGTAAGTAAATGTTCCAACAAGGAACGGCTTCCAATCTTCACCTGCAACTAGCAACGCTATAAGAGGGGCTGAGCAAAGCGGTAACATAGCCAATCAATGGTTTGCTAGGACATGATGGGTTAGAGGTTCAACATGGCAATTGGGAGGCTGACAAGAAAATGGTAGGCATCGTAGCATTGGCATAGCAAAGAGCGAGCAAACTAGCATAGCAAAGATAGTAGTGATTTCGAGGGTATGATCATCTTGCCTGCACAATTGTCAGAGTTGACTGGATCCTCAAAAGCAAACTCAACGGGCTCCTCGTTAGCGAACTCATCTCCCGGATCTACCCAAACAAGGCAAACAAGCAATAAGGATACAACCAACCACGTGCAAGACCAAGCAATATGATGAAATGAAGATATGCTATGCGGGATGCGATGCGGGATGCAAAATGCAGGATATGACAGGAAAAGCATGAACCTGGCCTCAACTTGGAATCCCAAGGGTGCCACTAGAAAGATGAGATGAAATCGCTTGAAAACGATATAAAGATCATCGGAATCGGAGTTACGGTTTGGAAATGGCAAGCGTTTTAAGAATGACACTCGTCTGCGAATTCCAGCAAGTAGGCATCTAAATGCAATGAAATGAACATGCTACAGCCACCAAACATGACAACAAAATACATGGCAGGGATGCACACAAGATGCTTAACAAAAGACTAGCACTGAGCCACGTCCAATTCATCCATTATGAGGTTCAAACAAGCATGGCAAAAACGCAAATGCAAAACAGATTCCAGACTTAGTGAAATTAACACTTGTCTGAAATTTCAGATCACGAAGCCCTCTTCGGAGCAGCAAAACAACATGAAACATGACCTGATTGTGATGAATAAGAACATGGCATGGAGCTACTCAACAAGCTTAACAAAAGACCCAAAGTGACCTGGGGCCAAAAGGGTTCACAAAATATACTAACGGGCACACGAACATAGCTAAAACACAATGAGTTTTCTGACTTAGTGAAAACTGAGACATTCTGAAATATAACTCACGAAGGCATGTAAACGAGCTCGATGCACTCACCACGGTGCAAGTCATGGAAAGACAAGCATACATCCATTAAGAAGGCACAAAATACAAGCTAGACATGGCAAGAACAATGGCATGGCATGCACGAATCAACTACAATAGCATCGGAAAAATCGCAAACGAGTTGACGATCTGCCCAGATTCACCACGAAGCAAAAGTAGAGCTCGATTGACTCAAGCTAGGTTGCTCCATAATTGCCAACAAAGACATGGATGGATAAAGCATAACATGATTAACAAAACTCCTTTACTGATCATCCTCAAAAGAGGCACGGATCACTAGGAAACAAGCTGAACATATGGCATCACGAACTAAATAATCCCAGACTTAGTGAAAACAACTAAGTCCCTGAAAATAGATTACCGGGTGCCTCACTTTGCAAGCTTGCACAAGTCACCACACACATCCTAAAAATGCATGGGTTGCACCTCTAGAAAGAAGACAAAATGCTTAACAAAACATATGAAGGACTCACAGGCATATCATGCACACAATAATCATGGCAAAAATGACAAAAGTCTAAGACGAACTAGCAGATCTGACAATTATCTCACGAAGCCTCCTTCTAACAGCATTTCGGGCATCAAGATGAACTCAAATGAAAATGATGCAATGGAATGAAATGATGTACTCATCAAGGTGAACATTTTGATATACTATATGTCCAAAACGGAGCTATGGATGCGAAGATATCAGCAGTTAAAGTTTGCTCGAAAAATTAGAGGGAGAGGGAAAAAGTCAACCCTCAAGAACAGATCTAGGGTTTCTCCGCGGGGTACTGTAGCACTTCGCAAAAACCGAGGATGGCCGAGGTTGAAGGAGGCACCGGGGCTGGATCCGGGGTCAGCCGGCGACGGCGAAGGGCGGCGGGGTCGCCGGATGGGTCGGCGAGGCGGCGGGGTGGCCCGCGGTGGGGGCCGGGCGAGGCGGCGCCGGCAGCCGGCGAGGCGGCGACGAGAGGCGAAGGTCGGGGCGGTCCGGCGAGTTCGCGGTCGGCCGACGTCGATGGCGGGCGGCAGCGCGGGCTCCTCGGGCGACCGGACAAGAGGAGGACGGCGGCGGCGGGAGCGGGCCTCGGGTGCCGGCGATGGGCCTGCCCGGGCCGGCGGCGCGGAGGTGGTGAGGCACCACGTGGCGTCTTGCGGGTGGACGGGCTGCGCCGGCGGACGCGTCCGGCCGGGGGTGGACGTGTCCGTCGGTGGCGGGGATCCTCTTTTTTTAGCGGTAGGGTTTCGGGGAGAGAGAGATCCGAAAACGAAGGGGGTGTATTTATAGGCATAAGTGGAGCTAGGAGAGTCCAAATGAGGTGCGATTTTCGGCCACGCGATCGTGATCGAACGCTCTAGGTGATGGAGCAGAGTTTGGTGGGTTTTGGGCCAAATTGGAGGGGTGTTGGGCTGCATCACACATGAGGCCTTTTCGGTCCCTCGGTTAACCATTGGAGTATCAAACGAAGTCCAAATGATACGAAACTTGACAGGCGGTCTACCAGTAGTAAACCAAGGCCGCTTGGCAAGTCTCGATCCAATCCGTAAATGTTCAATCCCCACACACGAAAGAAAGATAGAAATGACCACCGGAGGAGAACGAAGCGCCGGAATGCAAAACGGACAACGGGGAAAATGCTCGGATGCATGAGATGAACACGTATGCAAATGCAATGCACATGATGACATGATATGAGATGCATGAAAACGAAAATAACACACGGAGACAAAGACCCGAACCCGAGAAATAAATATAACTTAACGCCAGAAACGGCAAGAGTTGGATTACAAATTGGGAAAGTTATATCCGGGGTGTTACAACACTCCACCACTACAAAAGGATCTCATCCCGAGATCTAGGACTGAAAGAACGCCGGGTACTCAGAACGGAGGTGATCCTCGCGTTCCCAGGTAGCTTCACGGTCGGAATGGTGTGACCATTTGACTTTGAGAAATTTGATTGACTTGTTGCGAGTCTTGCGTTCAGTCTCTTCAAGAATAGCAACTGGGTGCTCACGATAAGAGAGATCTTCTTGGAGCTCAATGTCCTCGAAGTTGACGGTGCGGTCAGGAGTCTTGAAGCACTTTCGAAGCTGAGAGACATGGAACACGTCATGAACATTTGCAAAGTTTGAAGGAAGCTCGAGTTGATAGGCGAGGTCGCCTCTCTTGCTGACAATCTTGAGAGGTCCCACGTATCTAGGGGCAAGCTTCCCTTTGATACCTAAGCGACGAGTACCTTTCATAGGAGAGACGCGGAGGTAAACATGATCTCCGATCTCGAAAGCCAAATCACGGTGCTTACTATCATAGTAGCTCTTCTGGCGGGATTGGGCTGCTTTGAGGTTATCACGAATGACTTTGCACATTTCTTCTGCTTCTGTGATTAAGTCATTACCCAGCAGCTGACGTTCACCGGTTTCAAACCAGTTGAGAGGGGTACGGCACTTCCTGCCATATAGAATTTCAAAAGGGGCCTTGCCCGAACTTGCTTGAAAACTGTTGTTGTATGAGAATTCAGCATAAGGAAGACAATCCTCCCACTTCATGCCGAAGGAGATCACACAAGCCCTGAGCATATCTTCAAGAATCTGGTTGACACGCTCGACTTGACCGCTTGTTTGAGGATGGAAAGCAGTGCTGAAGCGGATGTTAGTGCCCATGGCCTTCTGAAAAGAATCCCAAAACTTCGAGGTAAAGATGATGCCACGGTCTGAAGATATCACTTGAGGAATACCGTGCAGAGAGACAATGCGAGAGGTATAGAGTTCCGCCAATTGAGCTGCAGTGATCGACTCTTTGATAGGCAGAAAGTGAGCCCCTTTGGTGAGTTTGTCGATGACAACGAATATAGCATCATTGCCACGCTTGGACTTTGGAAACCCAGTCACGAAGTCCATTTCAATGTGGTCAAACTTCCATTCTGGAATGGCAAGAGGTTGGAGGAGACCAGCTGGCCTTTGGTGTTCTACCTTCACTCTTCTGCAGACATCACATTCATTCACGAATTGAGCGATCTCGCGCTTCATTCGAGTCCACCAATAAGCTTGCTTGAGGTCCTGATACATCTTCGTACTCCCAGGGTGGATGGAGAGGAGAGAATTGTGAGCCTCGTTCATGATCACTTTACGGAGGTCACCTTTGGGCACAACAATACGATCCTCGAAGAAGAGAGTGTCCTTGTCATCAAGGCGGTAGCACTTGTACTTGGACTGACTCTTGGCAATCCCAATCGTCACCTTTTTGACCATAGCATCAAGAAGCTGGGCTTGTCGAATCTGGTCTTATAAGGTAGGAGAGACTTGAAGGTTGGCAAGGAAACCTTGAGGAACAACTTGAAGATTAAGTTTGCGGAAAGCTTCACAAAGCTCGGGTTGATAAGGCTTGAGAATCAGACTGTTGCAGTAGGCCTTTCTGCTCAAAGCGTCAGCAATCACATTGGCCTTGCCTGGAGTATACTCAATACTCAGATTATACTCTTGAATCATTTCAACCCAACGAGTCTGCCTGAGGTTGAGATTAGGCTGAGTGAAGATGTACTTGAGACTCTTGTGATCAGTGAAAATGTCCACTTTTCTTCCCAATAGAAGATGTCTCCAAGTCAAAAGAGCATGCACAACTGCCGCCAACTCGAGATCATGAGTGGGGTAGTTCTTCTCATTAGGATTCAATTGGCGAGATGTATAAGCAACAACTTTCTTCTCTTGCATCAAAACGGTGCCAAGACCTTGGAGAGAGGCATCACAAAAGACCTCGTACGGTCTGGATTCATCAGGTGGAGTCAGAACTGGAGCAGTGATCAATTTCTCTTTCAAAGTGTTGAAAGCAATATCACACTCCGGAGACCAAATGTACTTGACGTGCTTCTAAAGAAGATTTGAGAGAGGCTTCGCGATCTTAGAAAAGTTTTCAATGAATCTTCGGCAATAGCTTGCGAGACCGAGAAAACTGCAGAGTTGCTTCACGTTCTGAGGAGGTTCCCAATTCACAATTGCAGACACCTTCTCAGGATTCACGGCAATGCCCTTGGCAGAGATGATATGACCAAGATAAAGAACCTCATCGAGCCAAAATTCACACTTGGAGAACTTGGCGTAGAACTGATGTTCTCTGAGCTTATCAAGAACCAAACGCAAGTGCTTGGCATGATCTTCCTTATTCTTGGAGAAAACCAGAATGTCGTCGAGATAGACCAAAACGAAGTCATTGGTGTAGGCGTTGAAAATGAAGTTCATCATGCGAGAGAACGTCGAAGGAGCGTTGGCGAGGCCAAAAGACATGACAGTGTATTCATATGAACCAAAGCTTGTTCTGAATGATGTCTTGGGAATATCTTCTTCACGAATGCGAATCTGGTGATAACCCATACGGAGATCAAGCTTGGAGAATACTTGAGCACCTTTGAGTTGTTCGAACAGCTCATTGATGTTGGGAAGTGGGTATTTGTTCTTGATGGTCTTCTTGTTCACTGGACGGTAATCAACACAAAGTTGGTCCGTTCCATCCTTCTTCTTCACAAAAAGAACACCACAACCCCACGGAGAAGAACTAGGCCGGATGAGACCCATTCTTTCTTGCTCATTGAGTTGCTTCTTCAGCTCCTTCAACTCTTCAGGTCCGAGCTTGTAAGGACGTTTGCACACAGGTTCCGTGCCAGGCTCAAGTTCGATAATGAATTCAACTGGCCGGTGCGGAGGCATTCCTGGGAGCTCTTCTGGAAAGACGTCTTGATATTCGCAAACGACTGGAATTTGAGAAATGGCATTCAATTCACCCTTCTCATTGAGAGAAAACAGATGGATAGTATCATCACGAGCGGCAAAGACAATTTCGTCCTCAGACGAATGAGTCAATTGAATCTGCCTGGCTGCACAATCAAGCTGAGCCTTGTGCTTAGAAAGCCAATCCATCCCAAGAATAAGATCAATATCCGAGTTACCAAGAACCATTGGAGAAGCCAGAAACTTGAAATCACCCATCATGATGGAAACATCCGGAACTATTGAAGTAGCCCTCATAGACTTAGCCGGAGAAACCACTCCCATAGGTTTACCCAACATTTGTGAAACGAAGTCATGCTTGGAAACAAATGATCTTGACATGAAACAATGCGATGCACCAGTGTCAAAAAGAACTTTTGCTGGAAAAGAGTTAACTGGAAAGTTACCCATGATCACATCTGGTGAGTCCTCTGCCTGAGCTGCATTTAGCAGATTGACCTTGGCGTGCTTGGGGTTATGCTTGACCACATCTATACTTGCCGATCTGACAGGAGGAGGACGAGGAAGACGCCTCTAGTTGAAACACTTGTTGGCATAGTGACCCTTCTGTTGGCACTTGTTGCACGTGACCTCTGAAAGCGGACGGTGATACGAAGCACTCGATCTTGGAGCTTGAGACGAAGTCTTGTTCTGAAAGCTAGGGTTGGGTGGGTGGGAAGAAACACTGCCACCTTTACTCTTCTGCTGAAATGGCTGACGGAATGGAGGAGGAGGAAGCCAAAACTTCTGCTGCTTGGCCACTTGAGTAGAGGAAGAAGGAGTAACATCTCTGACTCGCTTCCTGGAAGCATCACACCTCAACTGAGCAGCCTCTTGCTTCAGCGCCATGTTGTAGAACTCATCGTATCTCAAGGGCTCAAAGAGAACAAGAGCGAGCTGAATTTCTTCTCTGAGACCACCCCTGAACTGATATATCATGCTCTTCTCATCAGGCACGTCCTGCTTGGCAAAGCGGGCAAGCTTCTGGAACAACTTGTTGTAGTCATAGACAGACAAAGAGCCTTGCTTCAGATTGCGGAATTCCTCACGCTTGCTTTCAACCACGCTCTGCGGAATATGATGAGCTCGGAAATCTCGACGGAAATCATCCCAAGTGATAACACGTCCACCTCTAGAATCCTTGTACTGTTGGAACCATTCTGCAGCTTGATCTTTGAGTTGGAAGGAAGCGAACTTGACAAAGTCCTCAGGCCTGACGTTACTGCACTCGAAATGCTTACACAGATCCACAAGCCAATCGTCAGCATCGGTTGCCTCAACACAATTGCTGAAAGTCTTTGGCCCGTTAGCAAGGAACTGGTTGAGTGTAGCAAAGTGACTCTGATTGCTGCCTTGATTCCCTTGACTGCCTTGAGTGCGCTCTTGGAGAATTTGCATGATCAGCTGTGTGTTTGCATTGGTTGCGGCCATCACAGCTTGCCATGCCTCTGGAGGAGGTGGAGGCGGTGCCGGATCAGGATTCAGAGTCGTGCGCGTTGGAGGAGCCATCCTGAAGAGGGTGACCACCATTAGCACATTGACAGATAAATATTGAAGCTGAATCCAACGGAATGAAAATTGCAACATATAGTCTTCACATCCGAACAAAATGAACGAATGCATTCCTCTTCAAATGGTCACATATCCATAAATTGAGAAGCCACGTAGAATTAAGGTAGAGAAATAAATCAACAAGGTACGGATCAAGAACGAATAATCGGTAAGAAAACCCAATCTCAAACCAATATCCGTGGAAGAAGAACTAGAGCTACAAGAATTCCCACCTATGAAACTCCCGAACCTTTCCGGTTATGCAATCAGGTGTTGGGGATACAGGGGAAGCATAATATCTCACCCAAACTAGCAAATCCTACATCCAGCTGTATCCATCCTTCAACACATAACCAAGAAAACTTCGGAAACCATCTACCTCAACCTTCGAAAAGCATCCATTATACAAGTTATGGCGATACTCCCGAACTCCCGCCCCAGTACTGGGTGGCGTCGAGGTTATCTCACCAACGAACTGCATAAAAGAGATTTTCGATGTCGGCGAACATATCTCAAGTATTCCAGAATTGCAACGATAAAATTATGATGACAACACCTCAGAGCTCAACTCCCCGGGACACTTCCACTAAACCCCTGACAGGAGGCACCAAGACAATGTTCTCATCATAAGCCATCGGAACGATTCCAAGATACTCGCGTGATCCTAAAATTTTTTTAGTGAAATTTGAGAAGAGAAGAGTCAAAACTCTACGTCAGGATGCCTTACCAGAGCGATGAGGAGACTGGGAAGTAAAAAGAATTCCTAAGCTCTCCGATATATAATTCCTAAATGACTCAAAACATTTTTCTAGACACAACTCGGCTGCTAAAAACGATCAAGCAATGGGGCTCCTAAGGTCGGGGAAGGCTCTGATTACCAACTTGTAACACCCTCGATGCGACTATAGCTCCCACGTGTCGAGGCACGACTTAGAGACATAATCGCATTGAAGGCATATGTCGCAAGTTAGGCAATCTTCACAACATCCCATGTAACATGAATAATAAAGGGGAGAACATAGTTGGCTTACACTCGCCACGTCAATCAATAACATAAATAACATTACATCATCCAAAACATTCATGGCCCGACTACGGTGCCAAAATAGAAGAGAACCCAACATGCGACACGGTCCCAGTCACCCCCAACTGGGCACCACTACTGATCGTCGGGAAAGGAAACGTAGTAACGCTGAGAGTCCTCGTCGAACTCCCACTTGAGCTCGTACTCGTCACCTGGAGCGGAATCACCTGGACCTGCATCTGGAGTTATAGTATCTGTGAGCCACAGGGACTCAGCAATCTCGCACCCTCGCGATCAAGACTATTTAAGCTTATAGGAAGGGTAAGGCAAATACACGTGGAGCTGCAGCAAGCGACTAGCAAGTATGGTGGCTAACTTATTCGCAAAAGAGAGCGAGAAGAGGAGGCAAAGCACGAGCGAGAATCTAGAGGAACAACCTGCGCAAGCATTACTCCAACACCGTGTCCACTTCCTGGACTCCGCCGAGAAGAGGCCATCACGGTAACACACTCAGTTGATTCATTTTAATTCATTAAGGTTCAAGTTATCTACAACCGGACATTAACAAATTCTCATCTGCCCATAACCGCGGGCACGGCTTTCGAAAGTTCAATCCCTGCAGGGGAGTCCCAACTTAGCCCATGACAAGCTCTCACGGTCAACGAAGGAATAGACCTCCTCCCAAGATGTTCCGATCAGACTCGGTATCTCGGTAATTCAAGACAACTCCGACAATGGTAAAACAAGTCCAGCAACACCACCCGCTGTGCCGACAAATCCCGATAGGAGCTGCACATATCTCGTTCTCAGGGCACACCGGATAAGCTAAGCGTACGGGAGCCAACGTAACCCAAGTTGCCGAGGGACGGCCCCGCACGGTGCTCTAGGTTGGACCAACACTCAGAGGAGCACTGGCCCGGGAGGGTAAAAAAGATGACCCTTGAGTCTGCGAAACCCAAGGGAAAGGCTAGGTGGCAAATGGTAAAACCAAGGTTGGGCATTGCTGGAGGAGCTTTATTCAAGGCGGACAGTCAAGGGGTTCCCATTATAACCCAACCGCGTAAGGAACGCAAAATCCGGGAACATAACACCGATATGACGGAAACTAGGGCGGCAAGAGTGGAACAAAACACTAGGCGAGAGGCCGAGCCTTCCACCCTTTACCAAGTATATAGATGCATTAAGATAACATAGCAATATAATAGTATCCCAACAAGTAAATAAATGTTCCAACAAGGAACGGCTCCAATCTTCACCTGCAACTAGCCATGCTATAAGAGGGGTTGAGCAAAGCGGTAACATAGCCAATCAACGGTTTGCTAGGACATGGTGGGTTAGAGGTTCAACATGGCAATTGGGAGGCTGACAAGCAAAAGGTAGGCATCGTAGCATTGGCATAGCAAAGAGCGAGCAAACTAGCATAGCAAAGATAGTAGTGATTTCGAGGGTATGATCATCTTGCCTGCACAGTTGTCAGAGTTGACTGGATCCTCAAAAGCAAACTCAACGGGCTCCTCGTTAGCGAACTCGTCTCCCGGCTCTACCCAAACAAGACAAACAAGCAACAAGGATACAATCAACCACGTGCAAGACCAAGCAATATGATGAAATGAAGATATGCTATGCGGGATGCGATGCGGGATGCAAAATGCAAGATATGACAGGAAATGCATGAACCTGGCCTCAACTTGGAATCCCAAGGGTGCCACTAGAAAGATGAGATGAAATCGCTTGAAAACGATATAAAGATCATCGGAATCGGAGTTACGGTTTGGAAATGGCAAGCGTTTTAAGAATGACACCAGTCTGCGAATTCCAGCAAGTAGACATCTAAATGCAATGAAATGAACATGCTACAGCCACCAAACATGACAACAAAATACATGGCAGGGATGCACACAAGATGCTTAACAAAAGACTAGCACTGAGCCACGGCCAATTCATCCATTATGAGGTTCAAACAAGCATGGCAAAAACGCAAATGCAAAACAGATTCCAGACTTAGTGAAATTAACACTTGTCTGAAATTTCAGATCACGAAGCCCTCTTCGGAGCAGCAAAACAACATGAAACATGACCTAATTGATGAATAAGAACATGGCATGGAGCTACTCAACAAGCTTAACAAAAGACCCAAAGTGACCTGGGGCCAAAAGGGTACACAAAATATACTAACGGGCACACGAACATAGCTAAAACACAATCAGTTTTCAGACTTAGTGAAAACTGAGACATGCTGAAATATAACTCACGAAGGCATGTAAACGAGCTCGATGCACTCACCACGGTGCAAGTCATGGCAAGGCAAGCATACATCCATTAAGAAGGCACAAAATACTAGCTAGACATGGCAAGAACAATGGCATAGCATGCACGGATCAACTACAATAGCATCGGCAAAATCGCAAACGAGTTGACGATCTGCCCAGATTCACCACGAAGCAAAAGTAGAGCTCGATTGACTCAAGCTAGGTTGCTCCATAATTGCAAACAAAGACATGGATGGATAGAGCATAACATGATTAACAAAACTCCTTTACTGATCATCCTAAAAAGAGGCACGGATCACTAGGAAACAAGCTGAACATATGACATCATGAACTAAATAATCCCAGACTTAGTGAAAACAACTAAGTCCCTGAAAATAGATTACCGGGTGCCTCACTTTGCAAGCTTGCACAAGTCACCACACACATCCTAAAAATGCATGGGTTGCACCTCTGGGAAGAAGACAAAATGCTTAACAAAACATATGAAGGACTCACAGGCATATCATGCACACAATAATCATGGCAAAAATGACAAAAGTCTAAGACGAACTAGCAGATCTGACAATTATCTCACGAAGCCTCCTTCTAACAGCATTTCGGGCATCAAGATGAACTCAAATGAAAATGATGCAATGGAATGAAATGATGTACTTGTCAAGGCGAACATTTTGATACACTATATGTCCAAAACGGAGCTACGGATGCGAAGATATCACCAGTCAAAGTTTGCTCGAAAAATTAGAGGGAGAGGGAAAAAGTCAACCCTCAAGAACAGATCTAGGGTTTCTCCGCGTGGTACTGTAGCACTTCGCGAAAACCGAGGATGGCCGGGGTTGAAGGAGGCGCCGGGGCCGGATCCGGGGTCAGCCGGCGACGGCGAAGGGCGGCGGGGTCGCCGGATGGGTCGGCGAGGCGGCGGGGTGGCCCGTGGCGGGGGCCGGGCGAGGCGGCGCCGGCAGCCGGCGAGGCGGCGACGAGATGCGAAGGTCGGGGCGGTCCGGCGAGTTCGCGGTCGGCCGGCGTCGATGGCGGGCGGCGGCGCGGGCTCCTCGGGCGACCGGACAAGAGGAGGACGGCGACGGCGGGAGCGGGCCTCGGGTGCCGGCGATGGGCCTGCCCGGGCCGGCGGCGCGGAGGTGGTGAGGCGCCACATGGCGGCTTGTGGGTGGACGGGCTGCGGCGGCAGACGCGTCCAGCCGGGGGTGGACGTGTCCGTCGGTGGCGGGGATCCTCTTTTTTTTAGGGGTAGGGTTTCGGGGAGAGAGAGATCCGAAAACGAAGGGGTGTATTTATAGGCATAAGTGGAGCTAGGAGAGTCCAAATGAGGTGCGGTTTTCGGCCACGCGATCGTGATCGAACGCTCTAGGTGATGGAGCAGAGTTTTGTGGGTTTTGGGCCAAATTGGAGGGGTGTTGGGCTGCAACACACACGAGGCCTTTTCGGTCCGTCGGTTAACCGTTGGAGTATCAAATGAAGTCCAAATGATACGAAACTTGACAGGCGGTCTACCAATAGTAAACCAAGGCCGCTTGGCAAGTCTCGGTCCAATCCGGAAATGTTCAATCCCCACACACGAAAGAAAGCTAGAAATGACCACCGGAGGAGAACGAAGCGCCGGAATGCAAAACGGACAACGGGGAAAATGCTCGAATGCATGAGCTGAACACGTATGCAAATGCAATGCACATGATGACATGATATGAGATGCATGAAAACGAAAATAACACACGGATACAAAGACCCGAACCCGAGAAATAAATATAACTTAACGCCGGAAACGGCAAGAGTTGGATTACAAATTGGGAAAGTTATATCCGGGGTGTTCCAACACTCCACCACTACAAAAGGATCTCGTCCCGAGATCTAGGACTGAAAGAACGTCGGGTACTCAGAACGGAGGTGATCCTCGCGTTCCCAGGTAGCTTCACGGTCGGAATGGTGTGACCATTTGACTTCGAGAAATTTGATTGACTTGTTGCGAGTCTTGCGTTCAGTCTCTTCAAGAATAGAAACTGGGTGCTCACGATAAGAGATATCTTCTTGGAGCTCAATGTCCTCGAAGTTGACGGTGCGGTCAGGAGTCTTGAAGCACTTTCGAAGCTGAGAGACATGGAACACGTCATGAACATTTGCAAAGTTTGAAGGAAGCTCGAGTTGATAGGCGAGGTCACCTCTCTTGCTGACAATCTTGAAAGGTCCCATGTATCTAGGGGCAAGCTTCCCTTTGATACCGAAGCGATGAGTACCTTTCATAGGAGAGACGCGGAGGTAAACATGATCTCCGATCTCGAAAGCCAAATCACGGTGCTTACTATCATAGTAGCTCTTCTGGCGGGATTGGGCTGCTTTGAGGTTATCACGAATGACTTTGCACATTTCTTCTGCTTCTGTGATTAAGTCATTACCCAGCAGCTGACGTTCACCGGTTTCAGACCAGTTGAGAGGGGTACGGTGTTGGGGAACGTAGCAGAAATTCAAAATTTTCCTACGTGTCACCAAGATCTATCTATGGAGAGACCAGCAACGAGTAGAAAGAGAGTGCATCTACATACCCTTGTAGATCGCTAAGCGGAAGCGTTCAAGTGAACGGGGTTGATGGAGTCGTACTCGTCGTGATTCAAATCACCGATGATCCTAGTGCCGAACGGACGGCACCTCCGCGTTCAACACACGTACAGCCCGGTGACGTCTCCCACGCCTTGATCCAGCAAGGAGAGAGGGAGAGGTTGAGGAAGACTCCATCCAACAGCAGCACAACGGCGTGGTGGTGGTGGAGGAGCGTGGCAATCCAGCAGGGCTTCGCCAAGCACCATGGGAGAGGAGGAGTAGGGAGAGAGGTAGGGCTGTGCCAGAACTTCGTGTATAGCTCCCATGCGCCTCCCCACTATATATAGGGGTGGAGGGGCTGGTTTCTTGCCCTCCAAGTCCATTGGGGCGTTGGCCAAGGTGGGAGGAAAGAAATCCCATCATTTCCTTCCCCACCGATTGTTATCCCCCTTTTTAGGGATCTTGATCTTATCCCTTCGGGATATGATCTTATTCCTTCTAAGGGGGGATCTTGGTGCGCCTTGACCAGGGGTGTGGGGCCTTGCCCCCACTACCCACGTCCATGTGGGTCCCCCCATGCAGGTGGGCCCCACTCCGGAACCTTCTAGAACCTTCCCGGTACAATACCGAAAAATCCCGAACATTTTCCGGTGGCCAAAATAGGACTTCCCATATATAAATCTTTACCTCCGGACCATTCGGAACTCCTCGTGACGTCCGGGATCTCATCCGGGACTCCGAACAACATTCGGTAACCACATACAAACTTCCTTTATAACCCTAGCGTCATCGAACCTTAAGTGTGTAGACCCTACGGGTTCGGGAGACATGTAGACATGACCGAGACGTTCTCCGGTCAATAACCAACAGCGGGATCTGGATACCCATGATGGCTCCCACATGTTCCACGATGATCTCATCGGATGAACCACGATGTCAAGGACTTAATCAATCCCGTATTCAATTCCCTTTGTCTATCGGTATGTTACTTGCCCGAGATTCGATCGTCGGTATCCAATACCTTGTTCAATCTCGTTACCGGCAAGTCACTTTACTCGTTCCGTAACACATCATCCCGTGATCAACTCCTTGGTCACATTGCGCATATGATGATGTCCTACCGAGTGGGCCCAGAGATACCTCTCCGTTTACACGGAGTGACAAATCCCAGTCTCGATCCGCATAAAACAATAGATACTTTCGGAGATACCTGTAGTGCACCTTTATAGTCACCCAGTTACGTTGTGACGTTTGATACACCCAAAGCACTCCTACGGTATCCAGGAGTTACACGCTCTCATGGTCGAAGGAAGAGATACTTGACATTGGCAAAGCTCTAGCAAATGAACTACACGATCTTTTGTGCTAGTCTTAGGATTGGGTCTTGTCCATCACATCATTCTCCTAATGATGTGATCCCGTTATCAACGACATCCAATGTCCATAGCCAGGAAACCATGACTATCTGTTGATCACAACGAGCTAGTCAACTAGAGGCTCACTAGGGACATATTGTGGTCTATGTATTCACACGTGTATTACGATTTCCGGATAATACAGTTATAGCATGAATAAAAGACAATTATCATGAACAAGGAAATATAATAATAATACTTTTATTATTGCCTCTAGGGCATATTTCCAACAGTCTCCCACTTGCACTAGAGTCAATAATCTAGTTCACATCGCCATGTGATTAACACTCACAGGTCACATCGCCATGTGACTAATACCCAAGAGTTTACTAGAGTCAGTAGTCTAGTTCACATCACTATGTGATTAACACTCAATGAGTTTTATGTTTGATCATGTTGCTTGTGAGAGAGGTTTTAGTCAACGGGTCTGAACCTTTCAGATCCGTGTGTGCTTTACAAATCTCTATGTCATCTCCTAGATGCAGCTACCACGCTCTATTTGGAGCTATTCCAAACAACTGTTCTACTTGGAGCTATTCTAAATTATTGCTCCATTATATGTATCCGGTCTCTCTACTCAGAGCTATCCGGATAGGTGTCAAGCTTGCATCGTCGTAACCTTTACGACGAACTCTTTTACCACCTCCATAATCGAGAAAATTCCTTAGTCCACTAGTTACTAAGGATAACTTTGACCGCTGTCCTGTGAGCCATTCTTGGATCACTCTTGTACCCCTTGACTGACTCATGGCAAGGCACACTTCAGGTGCGGTACACAGCATAGCATACTGAAGAGCCTACGTCTTAAGCATAGGGGACGACCTTCGTCCTTTCTCTCTATTCTGCCGTGGTCGAGCTTTAAGTCTTAACTTCGTACCTTACAACTCAGGCAAGAACTCCTTCTTTGACTGGTCCATCTTGAACACCTTCAAGATCATGTCAAGGTATGTGCTCATTTGAAAGTATTATTAAGCATTTTGATCTATCCTTATAGATCTTGATGCTCAATGTTCAAGTAGCTTAATCCAGGCTTTCCATTGAAAAACACTTTCAAAATAACCCTATATGCTTTCCAGAAATTCTACGTCATTTCTGATCAACAATATGTCAACAACATATACTCATCAGAAATTCTATAGTGCTCCCACTCACTTCTTTGGAAATACAAGTTTCTCATAAACTTTGTACAAACCCAAAATTTTTGATCATCATCAAAGCATACATTCCAACTCCGAGATGCTCACTCCAGTCCTTAGAAGGATTGCTGGAGCTTTGCATACTTATTAGCATCTTTCGGGATTGACAAAACCTTCCGGTTGTATCACATACAACCTTTCCTCATTAAAATCGTCGAGGAAACAATGTTTTGACATCCTATCTGCAAGATTTCATAAATAATGCAGTAATCGCTAATATAATTCCAACAGACTCTTAGCATCGCTACGAGTGAGAAAATCTCATCGTAGTCAACTCCTTGAACTTGTCGGAAAACATCTTAACGACAAGTCGAGCTTTCTTAATGGTGACATTTACCATCATTGTCCGTCTTCCTTTTGAAATCCATCTGTACTCATTAGCCTTACGACCATCGAGCCGTTCTGCCAAAGTCTACACTTTGTTTTCATACATGGATCCTCTCTCGGATTTTATGGCCTCAAGCCATTTATCGGAATCCGGGCCCACCATCGCTTCTCCATAGCTCGTAGGTTCATTGTTGTCTAGCAACATGACCTTCAAGACAGGATTACGTACCACTCTGAAGTAGTACGCATCCTTGTCATCCTACGAGGTTTGGGAGTGACTTGATCCGAAGTTTCATGATCAATATCATAAGCTTCCACTTCAATTGGTGTAGGTGCCACAGGAACAACTCCCTGTGCCCTGTCACACACTAGTTGAAGAGACGGTTCAATAACCTCATCAAGTCTCCACCATCCTCCCACTCAATTCTTTCGAGAGAAACTTTTCCTCGAGAAAGGACCCGATTCTAGAAACAATCCATATTGCTTTCGGATCTGAATTAGGAGGTATACCCAACTGTTTTGGGTTTCCTATGAAGATGCATTTTATCCGCTTTGGGTTCGAGCTTATCAACCTGAAACTTTTTCATATAAGCGTCGCAGCCCCAAACTTTTAAGAAACGACAACTTAGGTTTCTCTAAACCATAATTCATACGGTGTCATCTCATCGGAATTACGTGGTGCCCTATTTAAAGTGAATGTGGTTGTCTCTAATGCCTAACCCATGAACGATAGTGGTAATTCGATAAGAGACATCATGGTACGCACCATATCCAATAGGGTGCAACTATGATGTTCGGACACACCATCACATTATGGTGTTCCAGGCGGTATTAATTGCGAAACAATTTCCACAATGTCTTAATTGTGTGCCAAAACTCGTAACTCAGATATTCATCTCTATGATCATATCATAGACATTTTATCCTCTTGTCACAATGATCTGCTACTTCACTCTGAAATTACTTGAACCATTCAATAATTCAGACTTGTGTTTCATCAAGTA
This sequence comes from Triticum aestivum, assembly GCF_018294505.1. Taxonomy (NCBI): domain Eukaryota; kingdom Viridiplantae; phylum Streptophyta; class Magnoliopsida; order Poales; family Poaceae; genus Triticum; species Triticum aestivum. The sequence goes on from NC_057800.1 coordinate 18,020,134, forward strand.
AATATACTCAACATTTACTCGAATCATCTGTGAAGTAAGAACATAATGATATTCACTGCATGCCTCAGCACTCATTCGACTGCACACATCAAAATGTGTTACTTCCAACAAGTTGCTATCTTGTTCCATCTTACTGAAAATGAGGCTTTTCAGTCATCTTGCCCATGTGGTATGATTTGCATATCTCAAGTGATTCAAAATCAAGTGAGTCCGAACGATCCATTTGCATGGAGTTTCTTCATGCATATACACCAATAGACATGGTTCGCATGTCTCAAACTTTTCAAAAACGAGTGAGTCCAAAGATCCATCAACATGGAGCTTCTTCATGCGTTTTATACCATTATGACTTACATGGCAGTGCCACAAGTAAGTGGTACTATCATTACTATCTTATATCTTTTGGCATGAAAATGTGTATCACTACGACCGAGATTCAATAAACCATTCCTTTAGGTGCAAGACCATTGAAGGTATTATTCAAAAATAGAGTAACCATTATTCTCCTTAAATGAATAACCGTATTGCGATAGACATAATCCAATCATGTCTATGCTCAACGCAAACACCAATCTCGGTGGTAGAGGGAGCGTGCGATGCTTGATCATATCAACCTTGGAAACACTTCCAACATATATCGTCAGCTCACCTTTAGCTAGTCTCCGTTTATTCCGTAGCTTTTATTTCGAGTTACTAACACTTAGCAACCGAACCGGTATCCAATACCCTGGTGCTACTAGGAGTACTAGTAAAGTACACATTAACATAATGTATATCCAATATACTTCTATCGACCTTGCCAGCCTTCTCATCTACCAAGTATCTAGGGTAATGCTGCTCCAGTGGTTGTTCCCCTTATTACAGAAGCACTTAGTCTCGGGTTTGGGTTCAACCTTGGGTTTCTTCACTAGAGCAGCAGCTGAATTGCCGTTTCATGAAGTATCCCTTTGTTCCCTTGCCCTTCTTGAAACTAGTGGTTTCACCAACCATCAACAATTGATGCTCCTTCTTGATTTCTACTTTCGCGGTGTCAAACATCATGAATATTTCAAGGATCATCATATCTATCCCTGATATGTTATAGTTAATCACGAAGCTCTAGCAGCTTGGTGGCAATGACTTTGGGGAAACATCACTATCTCATCTGGAGGATCAACTCCCACTCGATTCAAGTGATTGTTGTGCTCAGACAATCTGAGCACAAGCTCAACGATTGAGCTTTTCTCCCTTAGTTTGCAGGCTAAGAAAATCGTCGGAGGTCTTATACCTCTTGACGTGGGCACGAGCCTGAAATCCCAATTTCAGCCCTCGAAACATCTCATATGTTCCGCGACGTTTCGAAAACGTCTTTGGTGCCTCTACTTAAACCATTTAATTGAACTATCACGTAGTTATCAAAACGTGTATGTCCGATGTTCGCAACATCGACAAACGACGTTGGGGTTCAGCACACTGAGCGGTGCATTAAGGACATAAGCTTTCTACTGATCGCATAATCGCTACTATCAACTTTCAACTATATTTTCTCTAGGAACATATCTAAACAGTGGAACTAAAGCGCGAGCTTACGACATAATTTGCAAAAGGTCTTTTGACTATGTTCAGGATAATTAAGTTCATCTTATGAACTCCCACTTAGATAGACATCCCTCTGGTCATCTAAGTGATCACATGATCCGAGTCAACTAGGCCGTGTCCGATCATCACGTGAGACGGACTAGTCATCATCGGTGAACATCTTCATGTTGATCGTATCTACCATACGACTCATGCTCGACCTTTCGGTCTCCGTGTTCCGAGGCCATGTCTGCACATGCTAGGCTCGTCAAGTTAACCCTAAGTGTTTTCGCTGTGTAAAACTGTCTTACACCCGTTGTATGTGAACGTAAGAATCCATCACACCCGATCATCACGTGGTGCTTAGAAGCGACGAACTGTAGCAACGGTGCACAGTTAGGGGAGAACACTTCTTGAAATTTTGTAAGGGATCATCTTATTTACTACCGTCGTCCTAAGCAAACAAGATGCATAAACATGATAAACATCACATGCAATCAAATAGTGACATGATATGGCCAATATCATTTTGCTCCTTTTGATCTTCATCTTCGGGGCTCCATGATCATCATCGTCACCGGCACGACACCATGATCTCCATCATCATGATCTCCATCATCGTGTCTTCATGAAGTTGTCACGCCAACGACTACTTCTACTTCTATGACTAACGCGTTTAGCAATAAAGTAAAGTAGTTTACATGGCGTTCTTCAATGACACGCAGGTCATACAATAAATAAAGACAACTCCTATGGCTCCTGCCGGTTGTCATACTCATCGACATGCAAGTCGTGAATCCTATTACAAGAACATGATCAATCTCATACATCACATATCATTCATCACATTCTTCTTGGCCATATCACATCACATAGCATACCCTGCAAAAACAAGTTAGACGTCCTCTAATTGTTGTTGCATGTTTTACGTGGCTGCTATGGGTTTCTAGCAAGAACGTTTCTTACCTACGCAAGACCACAACGTGATATGCCAATTGCTATTTACCCTTCATAAGGACCCTTTTCATCGAATCCGTTCCGACTAAAGTGGGAGAGACTGGCACCCGCTAGCCACCTTATGCACCAAGTGCATGTCAATCGGTGGAACCTGTCTCACGTAAGAGTACGTGTAAGGTCGGTCCGGGCCGCTTCATCCCACAATACCGTCGAAACAAGATTGGACTAGTAACGGTAAGCATATTGAACAACATCAACGCCCACAACTACTTTGTGTTCTACTCGTGCAAAGAATCTACGCAATAGACCTAGCTCATGATGCCACTGTTGGGGAACGTAGCAGAAATTCAAAATTTTCCTACGTGTCACCAAGATCTATCTATGGAGAGACCAGCAACGAGTAGAAAGAGAGTGCATCTACATACCCTTGTAGATCGCTAAGCGGAAGCGTTCAAGTGAACGGGGTTGATGGAGTCGTACTCGTCGTGATTCAAATCACCGATGATCCTAGTGCCGAACGGACGGCACCTCCGCGTTCAACACACGTACAGCCCGGTGACGTCTCCCACGCCTTGATCCAGCAAGGAGAGAGGGAGAGGTTGAGGAAGACTCCATCCAACAGCAGCACAACGGCGTGGTGGTGGTGGAGGAGCGTGGCAATCCAGCAGGGCTTCGCCAAGCACCATGGGAGAGGAGGAGTAGGGAGAGAGGTAGGGCTGTGCCAGAACTTCGTGTATAGCTCCCATGCGCCTCCCCACTATATATAGGGGTGGAGGGGCTGGTTTCTTGCCCTCCAAGTCCATTGGGGCGTTGGCCAAGGTGGGAGGAAAGAAATCTCATTATTTCCTTCCCCACCGATTGTTATCCCCCCTTTTTAGGGATCTTGATCTTATCCCTTCGGGATATGATCTTATTCCTTCTAAGGGGGATCTTGGTGCGCCTTGACCAGGGGTGTGGGGCCTTGCCCCCACTACCCACGTCCATGTGGGTCCCCCCATGCAGGTGGGCCCCACTCCGGAACCTTCTAGAACCTTCCCGGTACAATACCGAAAAATCCCGAACATTTTCCGGTGGCCAAAATAGGACTTCCCATATATAAATCTTTACCTCCGGACCATTCCGGAACTCCTCGTGACGTCCGGGATCTCATCCGGGACTCCGAACAACATTCGGTAACCACATACAAACTTCCTTTATAACCCTAGCGTCATCGAACCTTAAGTGTGTAGACCCTACGGGTTCGGGAGACATGTAGACATGACCGAGACGTTCTCCGGTCAATAACCAACAGCGGGATCTGGATACCCATGATGGCTCCCACATGTTCCACGATGATCTCATCGGATGAACCACGATGTCAAGGACTTAATCAATCCCGTATTCAATTCCCTTTGTCTATCGGTATGTTACTTGCCCGAGATTCGATCGTCGGTATCCAATACCTTGTTCAATCTCGTTACCGGCAAGTCACTTTACTCGTTCCGTAACACATCATCCCGTGATCAACTCCTTGGTCACATTGCGCATATGATGATGTCCTACCGAGTGGGCCCAGAGATACCTCTCCGTTTACACGGAGTGACAAATCCCAGTCTCGATCCGCATAAAACAATAGATACTTTCGGAGATACCTGTAGTGCACCTTTATAGTCACCCAGTTACGTTGTGACGTTTGATACACCCAAAGCACTCCTACGGTATCCAGGAGTTACACGCTCTCATGGTCGAAGGAAGAGATACTTGACATTGGCAAAGCTCTAGCAAATGAACTACACGATCTTTTGTGCTAGTCTTAGGATTGGGTCTTGTCCATCACATCATTCTCCTAATGATGTGATCCCGTTATCAACGACATCCAATGTCCATAGCCAGGAAACCATGACTATCTGTTGATCACAACGAGCTAGTCAACTAGAGGCTCACTAGGGACATATTGTGGTCTATGTATTCACACGTGTATTACGATTTCCGGATAATACAGTTATAGCATGAATAAAAGACAATTATCATGAACAAGGAAATATAATAATAATACTTTTATTATTGCCTCTAGGGCATATTTCCAACATACGGCACTTCCTACCATACAGAATTTCAAAAGGGGCCTTGCCCGAACTTGCTTGAAAACTGTTGTTGTATGAGAATTCAGCATAAGGAAGACAATCCTCCCACTTCATGCCGAAGGAGATCACACAAGCCCTGAGCATATCTTCAAGAATCTAGTTGACACGCTCGACTTGACCGCTTGTTTGAGGATGGAAAGCGGTGCTGAAGCGGATGTTAGTGCCCATGGCCTTCTGAAAAGAATCCCAAAACTTCGAGATAAAGATGCTGCCACGGTCTGAAGATATCACTTGAGGAATACCGTGCAGAGTGACAATGTGAGAGGTATAGAGTTCCGCCAATTGAGCTGCAGTGATCGACTCTTTGATAGGCAGAAAGTGAGCCACTTTGGTGAGTTTGTCGATGACAACGAATATAGCATCATTGCCACACTTGGACTTTGGAAACCCAGTCACGAAGTCCATTTCAATGTGGTCCAACTTCCATTCTGGAATGGCAAGAGGTTGGAGGAGACCAGCTGGCCTTTGGTGTTTTGCCTTCACTCTTCTGCAGACATCACATTCATTCACGAATTGAGCGATCTCGCGCTTCATTCGAGTCCACCAATAAGCTTGCTTGAGGTCCTGATACATCTTCGTACTCCCAGGGTGGATGGAGAGGAGAGAATTGTGAGCCTCGCTCATGATCACTTTACGAAGGTCACCTTTGGGCACAACAATACGATCCTCGAAGAAGAGTGTCCTTGTCATCAAGGCGGTAGCACTTGTACTTGGACTGACTCTTGGCAATCCCAATCTTCACCTTTTTGACCATAGCATCAAGAAGTTGGGCTTGTCGAATCTGGTCTTCTAAGGTAGGAGAGACTTGAAGGTTGGCAAGGAAACCTTGAGGAACAACTTGCAGATTAAGTTTGCGGAAAGCTTCACAAAGCTCGGGTTGATAAGGCTTGAGAATCAGACTGTTGCAGTAGGCCTTTCTACTCAAAGCGTCAGCAATCACATTGGCCTTGCCTGGAGTATACTCAATACTCGGATTATACTCTTGAATCATTTCGACCCAACGAGTCTGCCTGAGGTTGAGATTAGGCTGAGTGAAGATGTACTTGAGACTCTTGTGATCAGTGAAAATGTCCACTTTTCTTCCCAATAGAAGATGTCTCCAAGTCAAAAGAGCATGCACAACTGCCGCCAACTCGAGATCATGAGTGGGGTAGTTCTTCTCATTAGGATTCAATTGGCGAGATGTATAAGCAACAACTTTCTTCTCTTGCATCAAAACTGTGCCAAGACCTTGGAGAGAGGCATCACAAAAGACCTCGTACGGTCTGGATTCATCAGGTGGAGTCAGAACTGGAGCAGTGATCAATTTCTCTTTCAAAGTGTTGAAAGCAATATCACACTCCGGAGACCAAACGTACTTGACGTGCTTCTGAAGAAGATTTGAGAGAGGCTTCGCGATCTTAGAAAAGTTTTCAATGAATCTTTGGCAATAGCTTGCGAGACCGAGAAAACTGCGGAGTTGCTTCACGTTCTGAGGAGGTTCCCAATTCACAATTGCAGACACCTTCTCAGGATTCACGGCAATGCCCTTGGCAGAGATGATATGACCAAGATAAAGAACCTCAACGAGCCAAAATTCACACTTGGAGAACTTGGGGTAGAACTGATGTTCTCTGAGCTTATCAAGAACCAAACGCAAGTGCTTGGCATGATCTTCCTTGTTCTTGGAGAAAACCAGAATGTCATCGAGATAGACCAAAACGAAGTCGTTGGTGTAGGCGTTGAAAATGAAGTTCATCATGCGAGAGAACGTCGGAGGAGCGTTGGCGAGGCCAAAAGACATGACAGTGTATTCATATGAACGTCGGAGGAGCGTTGGCGAGGCCAAAAGACATGACAGTGTATTCATATGAACCCACGGAGAAGAACTAGGCCGGATGAGACCCATTCTTTCTTGCTCATCGAGTTGCTTCTTCAGCTCCTTCAACTCTTCAGGTCCGAGCTTGTAAGGACATTTGCACACAGGTTCCGTGCCAGGCTCAAGTTCAATAACGAATTCAACTGGCCGGTGTGGAGGCATTCCTGGGAGCTCTTCTGGAAAGACGTCTTGATATTCGCAAACGACTGGAATTTGAGAAATGGCATTCAATTCACCCTTCTCATTGAGAGAAAATAGACGAATAGTATCATCACGAGCGGCAAAGACAATTACGTCCTCAGACGAATGAGTCAATTGAATCTGCCTGGCTGCACAATCAAGCTGAGCCTTGTGCTTAGAAAGCCAATCCATCCCGAGAATAAGATCAATATCCGAGTTACCAAGAACCATTGGAGAAGCCAGAAACTTGAAATCACCCATCATGATGGAAACATCCGGAACTATTGAAGTAGCCCTCATAGACTTAGCCGGAGAAACCACTCCCATAGGTTTACCCAACATTTGTGAAACGAAGTCATGCTTGGAAACAAATGATCTTGACATGAAACAATGCGATGCACCAGTGTCAAAAAGAACTTTTGCTGGAAAAGAGTTAACTGGAAAGTTACCCATGATCACATCTGGTGAGTCCTCTGCCTGAGCTGCATTTAGCAGATTGACCTTGGCGTGCTTGGGGTTATGCTTGACCACATCTATACTTGCCGATCTGACAGGAGGAGGAGGAGGAAGACACCTCTGGTTGAAACACTTGTTGGCATAGTGACCCTTCTGTTAGCACTTGTTGCACGTGACCTCTGAAAGTGGACGGTGATACGAAGCACTCGATCTTGGAGCTTGAGACAAAGTCTTGTTCTGAAAGCCAGGGTTGGGTGGGTGGGAAGAAACACTGCCACCTTTACTCTTCTGCTGAAACGGCTGACGGAACGGAGGAGGAGGAAGCCAAAACTTCTGCTGCTTGGCCACTTGAGTAGAGGAAGAAGGAGTAACATCTCTGACTCGCTTCCTAGAAGCATCACACCTCAACTGAGCAGCCTCTTGCTTCAGCGCCATGTTGTAGAACTCATCGTATCTCAAGGGCTCGAAGAGAACAAGAGCGAGTTGAATTTCTTCTCTGAGACCACCCCTGAACTGATATATCATGCTCTTCTCATCAGGCACGTCCTTCTTGGCAAAGCGGGCAAGCTTCTGGAACAACTTGTTGTAGTCATAGACAGACAAAGAGCCTTGCTTCAGATTGCGGAATTCCTCACGCTTGCTTTCAACCACGCTCTGCGGAATATGATGAGCTCGGAAATCTCGACGGAAATCATCCCAAGTGATAACACGTCCACCTCTGGAATCCTTGTACTGTTGGAACCATTCTGCAGCTTGATCTTTGAGTTGGAAGGAAGCGAACTTGACAAAGTCCTCAGGCCTGACGTTACTGCACTCGAAATGCTTACACAGATCCACAAGCCAATCGTCAGCATCGGTTGCCTCAACACAATTGCTGAAAGTCTTTGGCCCGTTAGCAAGGAACTGGTTGAGTGTAGCAAAGTGACTCTGATTGCTGCCTTGATTCCCTTGACTGCCTTGATTGCGCTCTTGGAGAATTTGCATGATCAGCTGTGTGTTTGCATTGGTTGCGGCCATCACAGCTTGCCATGCCTCTGGAGGAGGTGGAGGCGGTGGCGGATCAGGATTCAGAGTCGTGCGCGTTGGAGGAGCCATCCTGAAGAGGGTGACCACCATTAGCACATTGACAGATAAATATTGAAGCTGAATCCAACGAAATGAAAATTGCAACATATAGTCTTCACATCCGAACAAAATGAACGAATGCATTGCTCTTCAAATGGTCACATATCCATAAATTTAGAAGCCACGTAGAATTAAGGTAGAGAAATAAATCAACAAGGTACGGATCAAGAATGAATAATCGGTAAGAAATCCCAATCTCAAACCAATATCCATGGAAGAAGCACTAGAGCTACAAGAATTCCCACCTATGAAACTCCCAAACCTTTCCGGTTATGCAATCAGGTGTTGGGGATACAGGGGAAGCATAATATCTCACCCAAACTAGCAAATCCTACATCCAGCTGTATCCATCCTTCAACACATAACCAAGAAAACTTCAGAAACCATCTACCTCAACCTTCGAAAAGCATCCGTTATACAAGTTATGGCGATACTCCCAAACTCCCGCCCCAGTACTGGGTGGCGTCGAGGTTATCTCACCAACGAACTGCATAAAAGAGATTTTCGATGTCGGCGAACATATCTCAAGTATTCCAAAATTGCAACGATAAAATTATGATGACAACACCTCAGAGCTCAACTCCCCGGGACACTTCCACTAAACCCCTGACAGGAGTCACCAAGACAATGTTCTCATCATAAGCCATCGGAACGATTCCAAGATACTCGCGTGATCCTAAATTTTTTTAGTGAAATTTGAGAAGAGAAGAGTCAAAACTCTACGTCAGGATGCCTTACCAGAGCGATGAGGAGACTGGGAAGTAAAAAGAATTCCTAAGCTCTCCGATATATAATTCCTAAATGACTCAAAACATTTTTCTAGACACAACTCGGCTGCTAAAAACGATCAAGCAATGGGGCTGCTAAGGTCGGGGAAGGCTCTGATTACCAACTTGTAACACCCTCGATGCAACTATAGCTCCCACGTGTCGAGGCACGACTTAGAGACATAATCGCATTGAAGGCATATGTCGCAAGTTAGGCAAGCTTCAGAACATCAAATTTAACATGAATAATAAAGGGGAGAACATAGTTGGCTTACACTCGCCACATCAATCAATAACATAAATAACATTACATCATCCAAAACATTCATGGCCCGACTACGGTGCCAAAATAGAAGAGAACCCAACATGCGACACGGTCCCAATCACCCCCAACTGGGCACCACTACTGATCATCGGGAAAGGAAACATAGTAACGCTGAGAGTCCTCGTCGAACTCCCACTTGAGCTCGTACTCGTCACCTGGAGCGGAATCACCTGGACCTGCATCTGGAGTTATAGTATATGTGAGCCACAGGGACTCAGCAATCTCGCACCCTCGCGATCAAGACTATTTAAGCTTATAGGAAGGGTAAGGCAAATACACGTGGAGCTGCAGCAAGCGACTAGCAAGTATGGTGGCTAACTTATTCGCAAAAGAGAGCGAGAAGAGGAGGCAAAGCACGAGCGAGAATCTAGAGGAACAACCTGCGCAAGCATTACTCCAACACCGTGTCCACTTCCCGGACTCCGCCGAGAAGAGGCCATCACGGTAACACACTCGGTTGATTCATTTTAATTCATTAAGGTTCAAGTTATCTACAACCGGACATTAACAAATTCCCATCTGCCCATAACCGCGGGCACGGCTTTCGAAAGTTCAATCCCTGCAGGGGAGTCCCAACTTAGCCCATGACAAGCTCTCACGGTCAACGAAGGAATAGACCTCCTCCCAAGACGTTCCGATCAGACTCGGTATCTCGGTAATTCAAGACAACTCCGACAATGGTAAAACAAGTCCAGCAACACCACCCGCTGTGCCGACAAACCCCGATAGGAGCTGCACATATCGCGTTCTCAGGGCACACCGGATAAGCTAAGCGTACGGGAGCCAACGTAACCCAAGTTGCCGAGGGACGGCCCCGCACGGTGCTCTAGGTTGGACCAACACTCAGAGGAGCACTGGCCCGGGGGGGTAAAATAAGGATACCCAGGAGTCCGCAAAACCTAAGGGAAAGGCTAGGTGGCAAATGGTAAAACCAAGGTTGGGCATTGCTGGAGGAGCTTTATTCAAGGCGGACAGTCAAGGGGTTCCCATTATAACCCAACCGCGTAAGGAACGCAAAATCCGGGAACATAACACCGATATGACGGAAACTAGGGCAGCAAGAGTGGAACAAAACACTAGGTGAGAGGCCGAGCCTTCCACCCTTTACCAAGTATATAGATGCATTAAGATAACATAGCAATATAATGATATCCCAACAAGTAAGTAAATGTTCCAACAAGGAACGGCTTCCAATCTTCACCTGCAACTAGCAACGCTATAAGAGGGGCTGAGCAAAGCGGTAACATAGCCAATCAATGGTTTGCTAGGACATGGTGGGTTAGAGGTTCAACATGGCAATTGGGAGGCTGACAAGCAAATGGTAGGCATCGTAGCATTGGCATAGCAAAGAGCGAGCAAACTAGCATAGCAAAGATAGTAGTGATTTCGAGGGTATGATCATCTTGCCTGCACAGTTGTCAGAGTTGACTGGATCCTCAAAAGCAAACTCAACGGGCTCCTCGTTAGCGAACTCGTCTCCCGGCTCTACCCAAACAAGGCAAACAAGCAACAAGGATACAATTAACCACGTGCACGACCAAGCAATATGATGAAATGAAGATATGCTATGTGGGATGCGATGCGGGATGCAAAATGCAGGATATGACAGGAAAAGCATGAATCTGGCCTCAACTTGGAATCCCAAGGGTGCCAATAGAAAGATGAGATGAAATCGCTTGAAAACGATATAAAGATCATCGGAATCGGAGTTATGGTTTGGAAATGGCAAGCGTTTTAAGAATGACACCGGTCTGCGAATTCCAGCAAGTAGGCATCTAAATGCAACAAAATGAACATGCTACAGCCACCAAACATAACAACAAAATACATGGCAGGGATGCACACAAGATGCTTAACAAAAGACTAGCACTGAGCCACGTCCAGTTCATCCATTATGAGGTTCAAACAAGCATGGCAAAAACGCAAAGGCAAAACAGATTCCAGACTTAGTGAAATTAACACTTGTCTAAAATTTCAGATCACGAAGCCCTCTTCGGAGCAGCAACACAACATGAAACATGACCTGATTGTGATGAATAAGAACACGGCATGGAGCTACTCAACAAGCTTAACAAAAGACCCAAAGTGACCTGGGGCCAAAACGGTTCACAAAATATACTAACAGGCACACGAACATAGCTAAATAACAATCAGTTTTCCGACTTAGTGAAAACTGAGACATTCTGAATTATAACTCACGAAGGCATGTAAACGAGCTCGATGCACTCACCACGGTGCAAGTCATGGCAAGACAAGCATACATCCATTAAGAAGGTACAAAATACTAGCTAGACATGGCAAGAACAATGGCATAGCATGCACGGATCAACTACAATAGCATCGGCAAAATCGCAAAAGAGTTGACGATCTGCCCAGATTCACCACGAAGCAAAAGTAGAGCTCGATTGACTCAAGCTAGGGTGCTCCATAATTGCCAACAAAGACATGGATGGATAGAGCATAACATGATTAACAAAACTCCTTTACTAATTATCCTCAAAAGAGGCACGGATCACTAGAAAACAAGCTGAACATATGGCATCACGAACTAAATAATCCCAGACTTAGTGAAAACAACTAAGTCCCTGAAAACAGATTACCGGGTGCCTCACTTTGCAAGCTTGCACAAGTCACCACACACATCCTAAAAATGCATGGGTTGCACCTCTGGAAAGAAAACAAAATGCTTAACAAAACATATGAAGGACTCACAGGCATATCATGCACACAATAATCATGGCAAAAATGACAAAAGTCTAAGATGAACTAGCAGATCTGATAATTATCACACGAAGCCTCCTTCTAACAGCATTTCGGGCATCAAGATGAACTCAACTGAAAATGATGCAATGGAATGAAATGATGTACTCGTCGAGGCGAACATTTTGATATACTATATGTCCAAAACGAAGCTACGGATGCGGAGATATCACCGGTCAAAGTTTGCTCGAAAAATTAGAGGGAGAGGGAAAAAGTCAACCCTCAAGAACAGATCTAGGGTTTCTCCGCGGGGTACTGTAGCACTTTGCAAAACCCGAGGATGGCCGGGGTTGAAGGAGGCGCCGGGGCCGGATCCGGGGTCGGCCGGCGACGGCAAAGGGCGACGGGGTCGCCGGATGGGTCGGCGAGGCGGCGGGGTGGCCGCGGCAGGGGCGGGCGAGGCGGCGCCGGCAGCCCGCGAGGCGGCGACGGGAGGCGAAGGTCGGGGCGGTCCGCGAGTTCGCGGCCGGCCAGGGTCGATGGCGGGCGGCGCGGGCTCCTCGGGCGACCGGACAAGAGGAGACGGCGGCGGCGGGAGCGGGCCTCGGGGCCGGCGATGGGCCTGCCCGGGCTGGCGGCGCGGAGGTGGTGAGGCGCCACGTGGCGGCTTGCGGGTGACGGGCTGCGGCGGCGGACGCGTCCGGCCGGGGGCGGACGTGTCCGTCGGTGGCGGGGATCCTCTTTTTTTAGGGGTAGGGTTTCGGGGAGAGAGAGATCCGAAAACGAAGGGGGGTGTATTTATAGGCATAAGTGGAGCTAGGAGAGTCCAAATGAGGTGCGGTTTTCGGCCACACGATCGTGATCGAACGCTCTAGGTGATGGATAAGAGTTTGGTGGGTTTTGGGCCAAATTGGAGGGGTGTTGGGCTGCAACACAAACGAGGCCTTTTCGGTCCCTCGGTTAACCGTTGGAGTATCAAACGAAGTCCAAATGATACGAAACTTGACAGGCGGTCTACCAGTAGTAAACCAAGGCCGCTTGGCAAGTCTCGGTCCAATCCAGAAATGTTCATTCCCCACACACGAAAGAAAGCTAGAAATGACCACCGGAGGAGAACGAAGCGCCGGAATGCAAAACGGACAACGGGGAAAATGCTCGAATGCATGAGATGAACACGTATGCAAATGCAATGCACAAGATGACATGATATGAGATGCATGAAAACGAAAATAACACACGGAGACAAAGACCCGAACCCGAGAAATAAATATAACTTAACGCCGGAAACGGCAAGAGTTGGATTACAAATTGGGAAAGTTATATCCGGGGTGTTACAGGAATCGAGGCCGTTGGGGGAAGACGAGGTGCCGTGTCGCTGACGCGGCTGGCCTGCGGCTTTTTCGCGCCAAAACTGCTCGCCTCGGCGCCCCCGGGCGCCCCCAGCGCGCCGGGTTCGGCCTGGGTCCGCCGGCGCTGTTTTCGGCCCAGACCGGCGAAAATCGGGCTCCTGGAGACGCGTCTGGGCCTTTTTTCGACGCCGGCGCGAAAAAATCGCCTGGAAAGGTCTTCCTGGAGGCGCGGCTGGAGATGCACTAACAGTCTCCTCGTTTCATGCACGGCGTCTATATACCATCAGACTCTTCACCGTGGCATTTGCTGGAATTGGGAGCAAAGTATGAATTGCATATGGATCACGACGGATCTATCGATTTGTGCGGCGCTTTTCAGTTGAGGCTCAGCACCACTGCTACAGTGTGCAGTGCACCGCCGGCTCCGTTCGCGTTCGTTGCTTGGATTAGTGGACCTCCCGGCCCGGGCGCTGCACTGGCGCGCGATGTGTGCAGTGTGTAGGGGGGCATCGTGTGTGTGCGCGCGCGCGCACTGCACTACGTACAGTATGACGAGGCGCCGCTGCGCTGCGCATGCATCTACCTTTGGAGCGAGTTACCTTGGTCCACCGGACGCTCGACCCACCACACAGGGGCACAATTAACATGGGGCATGAAAATTTGTCAAAATGAAAAGCCTGGGGATGCAAGTGTCGCCCATTCAATCACTGAAACACAAACGGGAGAAGCGAGGAGCGAGTGTACCAGATGATTGCAATGATAATTCTGGACTGGTTTCCGTAAAAAGAAAAAGGGGAAAAACGACGACAACCGTAAAAAGAAGACATGAAAACAAGAACAAAAATGTAAACTGATGAAAACATAAAATAAAACACATTGAAAAGGAAAAATAGAAAAAATACCATTGAAATCTAAGAAAACCAGTGAAAATAATAAAGAGAACCACATAAAAAACCGTAATAAAGGAAAAAAATACAAAAAATGAAATAAAACAAAAAATATCAGTGGAAGCCAAAGAAAACAATAGTTAAAACACACACAAAAGAAAAAACCCGTTAAAACCGTAAAGGAAACAATAAACAGAAAGGAACATAAAACCGGTAAAAACAGATCATTTGAACCAATAGATACAAGGAAGAAAAAAAATCATAATTCTATAGCCAGCGAGCAAGCTTCTTTTGTTCTGGCCTAGAAAACCCGTCTAAAAGGAACCTTCAAATCAAGGGATCGGACGATCATGGGTGTTTTGGATGGATATGATTTATCCATGTTGATTTTTTTTCAAAACTTTCTGAATATAAGCGGGTTGATAAACGAGTATTCATGAGGGAAGGTGCTCAAGTTGTAAACCTAAGCATAATTTGTTTTTTTTACAAAACTTTCATCTCAAACTCCGTCATTAAATGAGTGCTACAGTTATATCTATTGAGTTACCAATGATGTTGAGATCATTAACATATAATGAGATGATGCCAAATCCTTTTGAGGATTTCTTTATAAAAACGCATGGGCTATCATTATTATTCGAGTGTCCTTTATTGGGAAGGAACTCACTAAGTCGATTATACCACATTTTACGCAACAGCTTCAAGCCAGAATGAATTTTGTAATTAATACATGTTGTGATTTTATTTGAATTTGGAATTTTAAGTCCATCAAGGACTTTCATATAAATATCCGCATCGAGTAAATCGTATAGATAAGCGTTCACCACGTCCATTAACTGCATTGATAAATTCATTTGTACTGCCAAAGATATTATGTATTGAAATGTAATTCCAATAATTACAAGAGAATATGTATCATAGTAGTTGATATCGAGTCTCTGCGTAAACCTTTGAGCTAGTAGTCTTGCTTTATATCTCATCACGTCATTCTTTTCATTTCTTTTCCGAACTAAAACCCATTTAGCCCCCACATGAAAGATTTTATAGGAGTAGGTAATACGTTACAAAATACATCTCTTTTGTTAAGCGGGTGTAGTTCTGGACGCGACGCAAAGTATGTCAAGAGGCGCAAACCGGCCTCCTCCTTATCCTCCTCCTTCAAGAAAGAAAGTTAGGGTTCGTGCCTCTCGCTGGCACCTGTGCAGGTCCGCCTCGTCTCCGGTGGTCCTAGGGCCATGGAGGCGCGGTGGGCAAGGGCCGGTGGGAGGGCTCCGTTTTTAGTTGTTTTTTTCAATCTTGTTAGGGTTTGTGTCCTGCTCAGAAAGGCGAGATGGCGGCAGCTCCCTGAAGATGGAATAAAGGTATCCCCGCCTGGTCCCTGTTCCGGCGGTGCGTCTAGCATCGTTGGTGGGCGTGTGGAGGTGTGTCTCCGGCGGATCTATCTTTGGTGGATTTGCTCGGATCTCGTCGTTGTTCGTCTATGTTCGTGTGTCTTCGGTTTGGATCCTTCCAATCTACGTTATTATTCATCGACGGCGGTTGCTGTTCTGGGGTACTGGTCATATGGGGCCTTAGCACGACGACTTCCCGACTGTCTACTACAACAAGTTGTGCCCGACTCTGACGATGGAGGGGCGATGACGGCGGCGCGCCTTCGGCTCGCTTCGGCGCTTGTAGTCATTGCTAGGTGGTCTACGGATCTGGATGTAATTTTTATTTTTGATGTTCGTTGTACTATCATGATTGAAGATGAAAAGATCGGAAGTTTTCCCGCAAAAAAAAGCAAGTGTAGTTTTGGCAGTATGTGTGCCTTCTTTACTCAACTTCTGTCGGCAGTTTCTCTGCCCTTTAGTACTTATGCCGGCCACGACAAGATTATGAACGTGAGTACACAGAAACTAGCTTGATCATGTGCCATACCATTAGTTTCACACAAACAATGCTAAAACTTAACCTTCCATATTCTTGTTGTTTGTATCAACATAGTTTGCAAAGGCAATGTTTGCATCTTAACAATATGGCCTAGTTGTGGAGAGAAGAGAATAAGAGAGAAAAAGAGGAGAAGTGATACTAGATCAAAGAATTAATTTTACTGCATAGGGGAAAAAAAGCTAACGGGTGAAGAATGTATCTAGTTGCTATACAGGGAAGACAAGTACTACCTCCGTTCCAAATAATCTAAGTTTTAGGTTTGTCCTAAGTCAAACTTTATTTTAAGAAATCAAGTTTATAAAATAATATAGCAGCATCTACAACACCAAAATTGCTTCCTTAGATTCATTATGAAATATATTTTTCTATTATATATCTATATATTTGATATTGTAGATTTAGCACATTTTTCTATATTTTTTTATCAAACTTTAAAAGGATTGGCTTAGAAAAATCCTAGAACTTTGACTATTTTGGAACGAAGGAAGTAATACATAGCAGCAGGTGTTCTCGAGTGGGGCATTTTGGAGCTGAACCTCCATGTAGACTGAAATTTTTGTAAAATTCAAAATTCAAACTTCCTAGTTTCAAAAAGATCAGAAAAAAATTGTACAAGTAAACAAGGATCTGATGTGTATGTTTGTAAAATTTCAAGGCAAAATAGCTTGAAATGCGATCTGTGCAAAAACAACAAACTCATGCACTTTGAGCATGAATCGTGCATCTACCGAAAAGCCTCAGATTTTTTTGTGTGTAGCACCACTTTTAATGTATTTCGTCCTAAAAATTTATACACTTGTGCATTATATCTCAAATTATATGTGTATTTTTTAAATGAAACGTGCAAATTTGAATTTTGGTCATTTCAAATTCGGCATCCATGGAAGCCGAGCTCCATTGAGCATTTTCAGAGTTCTAGTGGTTTGTTGGTACAGTAGCAATCAAACTTTGTTTACTTTTCATCATAGAAGAATTTACGATTGCCCTTTTCCCCTTTCGCCACTTCTTTCCAATGTCCATCCTCCAGCCGCTGCTCCTCCCCAATCTACATCCTCCGTCCGTCCCTCCTCCGCAATCTCTATCGTCCTAACATGGACATGTAAAATTTGACCATGGCTACCCCGACGCAGTTGCGCCAGGGCAGTGATGCTCGCTTGAAAGGTTTCTCCGCCGCTCAACGCACTCTCACACCGTCATCAGAGGTGTGTTCCAGGCTGCGGCTCTTAGCAAGTGTATTGATTATTTTTTTTGTATACACTTCTAATTTAATATAACAGCAATCTTTTTTTTTCCTTCTGTTCCGTTGCAACGCGCGAACATTACACGGGTAAAAGAAAAGTTGAATTCATCAAAGTACACTCAAATACCGGGCCCATATCAGGCACAGCCCAGCCCATTATTTAGCCTCGGCGCTCCTTCCTCCCAAACCCAACCCTCGCTTCTCAGAGAAAGAGGGGGAAAACCCAAACCCTTGCCGCCGTCGCCGGCGCTCTCGCTCCCTCCTCCGCTCCGCTTCTCCCGCTCCCACCGGCCGGCATCGGATCGACGAGCGCGCTGTCCCATCCGAGAGCTCACCGGTAAGGGAGCAGTGGCCTCTTCTTCGACGGCGGCCTCGAGGCCGGCCATGGCGACTAGGTCTTGCAGCGGATAGACCCCGAGGCCACCAGGTACTAGTTCAGGTACGGCCGCGCTGCATCCCTCCCGATTCGGAACTTTCCTCCGTCGCCAGCGTCGCGTTGCTAATGCCAATGCCCAATTTTGAACCGGAATAAAGCCCTTCTTTTTACTGCTTCTCTGTCAGATTACTCGCATGTGCATCCTTAGTTCGTCACTGTTCTTATTATTATCCCAGTAACGTGGCAATTCAGCTCAATATTTACTGTCCCGAAACAAGAGAAATAGCAGATGTGAAATCGTGGTACTCCACCACTCGATTAATTTGCCTGTCGTGTGTAATTTGTGCTTGTGCTGTTGCTTTTCCTTTGCTATCTTGGCCCCAAACAATTACAGTACCTTTCTAGCTTATTATGCCTACCACACCAGTGTCACTTCCAAATCCATGAATTTTATCAGTATATCTTGTGGTCTTGTGGAACAGGCCGGAGAAAGGAGCGGTGGTTTCAGGTTTGGATCTTGGTTTCGGTCTGTAGTACCAGCAGCAACCAGCAAGCAATTTAGTTCTGGTACACTTGAGTTTTGTTGGCGATGGACGGCAGTAACTCCAATAAGAGGAGAGATGAAGCTCCGAGAGAGGGAGACCGCTGGATGGACGTCAGAATACTGAAGGAGACCCTTGACTGCACAGTCTGCTTCGAGCACTTCAGGACTGAGATTTATCAGGTAGATGCACTAAGTATATGTACATATTGACCTGTTTTGAACACAAGCTTTTATTTCATTTCTTATAAAGATCAACATAAGAGAAGACCTTTGACGAATTATCATTGTACGTAACATAATAGCCATGGTAGCTGAAATAATGGAATGTGTAGCAGTAACCTATCTTCTTGATGCAGTATTCATTCTTTCTTATGTTAATAGTTATTCTCATGGGGACCCAATTAATCATTTCGTTTCCACAGTGTTCTGTTGGGCATTTCATATGCTCGTCTTGCCGCGACAAGATACTGGACAAGAAGTGCCCCACATGCTCTATCAAAACTTCCTTCAAGCGCTGCTTTGGGATGGAACATGTCGTCCAGTCGGTCGCATTTCCTTGCTCCAATGCCAAGTATGGATGCAGAGAGGGTCACGCATACTATCAGAAAGAAGGACATGAGCAGGTATGCCCGTATGGCCCATGCTTCTGCCCAGCGTCCGACTGCAGCTTCACTGGGCTGACACACGAGCTCCTGGACCATCTCACCATCTATCACATGTCTCCATGTACAGACCTCCCATATCATGGGACGGTGGCTCTCCGCTTAGAACCGGGCATACATGTTCTGGCACCCCGCAACAAGGGCAACAACCATTTTTTCATGCTCAACATGGAGCCAGAGCGTCTTGGATATGCTATCTCAGTCGTCTGCGTCCAACCTAATGCTACGGAACCCAAGTTCACATGTAGTATGAGTTATGACTGCTCTGGGACAGGTTATTGTGGAAGTGCAAGTTGCCAAATAAAAAGCTCTACACTCTCTGATGGGCTACCGACGGACTACGACTTAATTCCACCCAAGAGAAAGATTTCTGGTGATCGAAAATTTATCATGCTCAGAATCACCATTCATCAAGCTTCAAGTGTCAGCAAATCCCATGTTAAAGGAAAGGGCCTGACTTCCACTCCATTGACCCTGTTTCCTCGTCGTTCTGATGATGATGGCGATATAGTCTGCAGATCCTGTATTGAAGGAAAGTGCCCGACTTCCTCTCAAAAGCTACTGTTTCCTGATTATTCTTCTGATGACGATGATGATGTGCCTTCAAGATTCGAGCGTGCTCTCAAACGGGTGTCCCTGCTTGATTAATAGGCCGATTGATGATGTACCTTCAAGGTCCGATCGTGCTCATGTATGCTAGAGATTTAGCGTTGGTGTGTGGACGCCGTTAATAATATGCCTGGGTGGGTTTCACCATTCTGGTTCCAGGATATATGTATGACGAGAACCTGTATGATCTGAGTATCGGAGCTGTTTTGACCTTCTTTATGTGTTTTGTTGTCCGGAACTCGTGCCGTGGCATGTGAGGCTGCCCTTGATGTACTAGAAAAATATTATGCTATGTCGGTACATTTGTATCGATGAACCACTAACTTGGAGTTATCCTGTTTTATAATCTTGCACCATAACAGTGATGCCCTCTCTTTCAGTTTCTTTGTGCATTCATGAGTTCCCAATGTTGCATATATTGCATATATCGGCAATATCAATGAAATGAATTGTCTTTCTGAATCATAGGAATATTTTTATTTACTTGTGTGCACAAAAACCAAGCTAGGCATAGTGATAATACTGCCAGGCACAATACTGCCTGCTACTATATGATGGCAAAATTGTAACAGGTTACCATGTCTAGGATAAAGATCGTAAACTTTCTGAAGTCATTTAAAGTAAGTTTATAGAGAGGATAGTAATCAGATTGTGAGGTTCTGCTGAAAGTCACAATCGCTTCAAGTTTGTATGATGTGGCAATGTTGAAACTTAAAAAGCTCAAATACTACCTGATTAGGAGTTTTGAAACTAATTGCATTCCCTGAAATTGCAAAAAGAAAAATGAATGTGAAATGAAGCAATTGTTTTTCTTTTTGCAATTAGGGATGGGAGAGTTGCTGGAACGTGGGGCCTGTGGGTTGACTTACACTGTGCTAAAAAAGGCTTGCGCGTCACCTTGTGCGGCCATACCATCTCTAACAAACGGGTCCTGCCAGTCAGGAACTCTATCAAAGTCCCATTAAGGGGTCGCTAGTGCTATTTGAAACAAAACTGTTTGGAGATTTTGTGTGTTTGTTTGCAAAAATGATGGCTATGTTTAAACGTTGTACTAAATGTCGTGCCCTTTTTGTAATTTAGTTGAACAGACTTGTTCTCAAGTTGTCTTTATTAAACATCTGGCATATTTTCTGTTTGTGGATAAATATCTTATAAACTAGTAATCCGTTGAAAGGTGCAATTGCTTCAAACATATTCTTCTGTGGGGATCTGATAAAATTATTATCAAATAAATACAAGTCAACCTTTACTAGACCATTCCTCTCCAAACCCTAGGAGAGGCGATCTCTGGTCACATAGCATTACCATCTCCCCTCCACCGGTAGGTCGCCGCCCCCTTCTCCTTCATTGGCTAAGCCATGGGTGACGGTTTCTCCTCCAAGATCAGGACCCAAGTAGCCATCCTAATGTGCTTAGATAAGATTGAAGCGCACAAGACTGCCTCAAGAGGCGCGCCATGGGCGCGCCCCAACCCCTAGTTAGGTCCAAGCTATGCATTGTAGCGATGCTGCTAGGCGTAATAATGAAAAATGTAACTATTCGATGTCAGGTAAGTTATAACATATTATAATGTCTACAATTTTAACTAGTTGGTCGCTACACGTGACTGTTTCAAAATTGTGAACCACTAACTTTCAGTTATCGTGTTCTATAATCTTGCATGATAACATGAATGCCTTATCTTTCAGTTATGCACACATGAGATTCCAAGTTGTAGATGTTGATAAGATGAATTGTTTTTCTGAATCATAAATCATAACTTGTATGCGCAAATTAAGTCCAAGCTATGCATCGTAGTGATGCCGGTAGACGTAATAATGACATATATAGTTACTATATGATGACAGATAAGTTATAACAAATTGTCATGTCTACATGTTTAACAAGTTGGTCACTACATGTTACAGTTTGGTTTTTGTCCGGTTTTTCATAATTAACTGGGCAATCTGGTTTTCACTCGGTTTTCTCTGATTAACCTGTGATAAAAAAAACATGTTACGGTTTCAAAATTGAAGCAAACTGAAATATATTCATATATCCCTATAGATCTAGGGATAGATTAAACCTTCTCTATGATAAAAAAACTATCTCTATTACTAGTAGAAAACAGGGCTTTGGTCCAGGCCGGGTCAGCCCATTAGTCCCGGTTCAGTCTAGAACCGGGACCAATGGGGGCATTGGACCCGGTTCGTGAGCCCAGTGGGCCGGCCGGGCCACATGGGCCATTGGTCCCGGTTCGTCTGGACATTTTGGTCCCGGTTGGTGGGACGAACCGGGACCAATGGCCTCGCTCCTGGCCCACCACCATTGGTCCCGGTTGGTGGCATGAACCGGGACCAAAGGCTCCCCTTTTGTCCCGGTTCATGCCACCAACCGGGACCAATGAGGTGCCTATATATACCCCCTCGCGTAAGAGCAGAGCACACTGCTCTGTTTTTTTCTGGCCGAGGGGGAGAGGGCTTGGTGGTGCTCTAGCTCACCTCCTATGCACACAAGGTGTTCGATGGAATGCCCGAGCCACACTACTTAAGCTTTCTCCTCTCCAAGCTCCATTTTACACAATATTTGTCTAGGTTTAGCGGTCCGTCATGCCCCGTCCCCGTCTTCATCGCCGTCGATCACCCGCGCCGAGCTCATCGCCGGCACCACCGTGGTGAGCCTCTTGTTCTTATCTTCTTTCTGAAAGGAAAAATATTCTTACTTGAATGTTTACATAGATACTTGTATTATTTTCTTACATTTATTATTGCATCTTATATAGTGCGATGGTTTTGGTATCCGCCCCCGTCGGCCCTCGTCCTGTCTATGATTCAGATGTGGTATATATATTATCTTTATAACTATTGGTTCATTTATTGTTTATGAAAATTATCCCGACCAACGCGATATAGATTTTATTTATGTACGATGTATGTGAATCGGAAATGCCAACCGACCTTATTGTCGAGAGGTTAAATTTAGTTGAAGAAGAAAACTATTTGTTGAAGGAAAAAATAAAAAAAATTGAGAAGGAGAAGATGATATTGGAGTTGCATGTTGCGGATGTCGTCGATGATCACAAGATCAAGATGGATGCAATGCGATTGAAGATTAGAAATACTAGAAAATATGCCATTCATATCGAGGCTTGGTATCATTATGCCGTTGGATAAATTGTTACCTTGGTTGCGATTATGATCGCATTTGTTTCGCATTGAAATGTTTTACATAGTTTCAATGTATGGTTTAATTAATTAGATGCTCTGGAGAGCTATATGTTGTTAGATGAGAACTATGTATGCACTTTGGTTTTAATGTGATGATGAACTTCTATTAATTTGGACACTTAATTATATATAAGGCACGCAGATGAACCGGCAATGGATGTACGGTGACAGACACACCTCCGAGTACATTAAGGGCGTGCATTAATTTCTCGAAGCGGCTGAGGCAAACAAGCAGAATGGTTTTATGTGTTGTCCATGCACTGAATGTGGGAATACGAGGTCTTACTCTAACCGAAAAATCCTTCACTCCCACCTGCTTTACAAGGGTTTCATGCCACACTATTATGTTTGGACGAGGCATGGAGAAATAGGGGTTATGCTGGAAGACGACGAAGAAGAAGAGTACGATGACAACTATGTGCCCCCTGAATACGGTGATGCTACAACGGGGGGAGCTGGTGAAGATCAAGAGGAACCAGACGATGTGCTCAATGATGCTGCAACGGGTGAAGCTGCTGAAGATCAAGAGGAACCAGACGATATGCCCGATGATGATGATCTCCGTCGGGTCATTGTCAATGCAAGGACGCAATGCGAAAGTCAAAAGAAGAAGCTGAAGTTCGATAGCATATTAGAGGATCACAAAAAAGGGTTGTACCCCAATTGCGAAGATGGCAACACAAAGCTCGATACCATACTGGAATTGTTGCAGTGGAAGACAGAGAATGCTGTGGCTGACAAAGGATTTGAGAAGCTACTGAAAATATTGAAGAAGAAGCTTCCAAAGGATAACGAATTGCCCGACAGTACATACGCAGCAAAGAAGGTCATATGCCCTCTAGGATTGGAGGTGGAGAAGATACATGCATGCCCTAATGATTGCATCCTCTACCACGGTGCATACAAGGATCTGAACACATGCCCAATATGCGGTGCATTGCGGTATAAGATCAGACGAGATGACCCTGGTGATGTTGACGGCAAGCCCCCCAGGAAGAGGGTTCCTGCGAAGGTGATGTGGTGTGATCCTATAATACCACGGTTGAAACGTCTGTTCAAAAACGAAGAGCATGCCAAGTTGATGCGATGGCACAGTGAGAACCGAAAGAAAGATGAGAAGTTGAGAGCACCCGCTGACGGGTCGCAGTGGAGAAAAATCGAGAGAAAGTACTGGGATGAGTTTGCAAAGGACCCAAGGAATGTATGGTTTGCTTTAAGCGCGGATGGCATTAATCCTTTCGGGGAGCAGAGCAGCAATCACAGCATCTGGCCCGTGACTCTATGTATGTATAACCTTCCTCCTTGGATATGCATGAAGCGGAAGTTCATTATGATGCCAGTTCTCATCCAAGGCCCTAAGCAACCCGGCAACGACATTGATGTGTACCTAAGGCCATTAGTTGAAGAACTTTTACAGCTGTGGAATGGAAACGGTGTACGTACGTGGGATGAGCACAGATAGGAGGAATTTAACCTAAAGGCGTTGCTGTTCGTGACCATCAACGATTGGCCCGCTCTCAGTAACCTTTCAGGACAGACAAACAAAGGATACCACGCATGCACACACTGTTTAGATGACACTGAAAGTATATACCTGGACAAATGCAGGAAGAATGTGTACCTGGGCCATCGTCGATTTCTTCCGACCAACCATCAATGTCGAAAGAAAGGCAAGCATTTCAAAGGCGAGGCAGATCACCGTAAGAAGCCCGCCATGCGTACCGGTGATCACGTAGTTGCTATGGTCAATGATTTACACGTAATCTTTGGAAAGGGTCCTGGCGGACTAGCTGTTCCGAATGACGCTGAGGGACACGCACCCATGTGGAAGAAGAAATCTATATTTTGGGACCTACCCTACTGGAAGGACCTAGAGATCCGCTCTTCAATCGACGTGATGCACGTGACGAAGAACCTTTGCGGGAACCTGCTAGGCTTCTTGGGCGTGTATGGGAAGACAAAAGATACACCTGAGACACGGGAGGACCTGCAACGTTTGCACAAAAAAGACGGCATGCCTCCGAAGCAGTATAAAGGTCCTGCCAGCTACGCTCTTACGAAAAAAGAGAAAGAAATCTTCTTTGAATGCCTGCTCAGTATGAAGGTCACGACTGGCTTCTCGTCGAATATAAAGGGAATAATAAATATGCCAGAGAAAAAGTTTCAGAACCTAAAGGCTCATGACTGCCACGTGATTATGACGCAACTACTTCTGGTTGCATTGAGGGGGCTTCTACCGGAAAACGTCTGATTAGCCATTGTGAAGCTATGTGCATTCCTCAATGCAATCTCTCAGAAGGTGATCGATCCAGAAATCGTACCAAGGCTAAGGAGTGATGTGGCGCAATGTCTTCTCAGTTTCGAGCTAGTGTTCCCACCATCCTTCTTCAATATCATGACGCACGTCCTAGTTCATCTAGTCGACGAGATTGTCATCCTGGGGCCCGTATTTCTACACAATATGTTCCCCTTTGAGAGGTTCATGGGAGTCCTGAAGAAATATGTCCGTAACCGTGCTAGGCCAAAAGGAAGCATCTCCATGGGCCATCAAACAGAGGATGTTATCGGGTTTTGTGTTGACTTCATTCCTGGCCATAAGAAGATAAGTCTCCCTAAATCGCGGTATGAGGGGAGACTAACTGGAAAAGGCACTCTTGAAAAGTGACTCAATAATATGCAGGGACGAATATTCTTGGTCTCAAGCACACTATACAGTTCTACAGAACTCTACCTTGGTGACCCCATATGTTGATGAACACAAGAACAGTCTGCGCTCCAAACACCCGGAGCAGTGCGACGACTGGATTACATGTGAACACATCAGGACTTTCAGCAGTTGGTTGGAAACACGTCTCAGAGGTGACAACACTGTTTGTGATGAGTTGTACTTGTTGTCCAGGGGACCATCTTTGACTGTATTGACTTACAAAGGATACGAGATAAATGAGAATACATTTTACACGACCGCCCAAGATCAAAAGAGCACCAACCAAAACAGCGGTGTCCGCTTTGATGCAGCAACCGAGAGCGGAAAGGACACATATTATGGTTACATAGTGGACATATGGGAACTTGACTACGGACATGATTTTAAGGTCCCTTTGTTTAAGTGCAAATGGGTCAATCTGTCAGGCGGCGGGGTACAGGTAGACCCACAGTACGGAATGACAACAGTGGATCTGAAAAATCTTGGGTACACTGACTAACCGTTCGTCCTAGCCAATGATGTGGCACGGGTTATCTATGTGAAGGACATGTCTACCAAACCGAGAAAAAGAAAAGATAAGGAAGCGAATACATCATACGATGAGCCAAAGTGCCACATAGTTCTTTCAGGAAAAAGGGACATCCTGGGAGTGGACGGCAAGACAGACATGTCTGAAGATTATGAAAAGTTTTATGAAATTCCTCCCTTCAATGTCAAGGCTGACCCAAGCATCCTGATAAACGATGAAGATTATAAATGGTTACGACGCAATAAGCAAATGACACGAAGACTTTCTCCCGCAACTATTATGATGATACCATGCCAACTTTGTAACACACGAGTATGCTATGCCAACTTTTTCAGAGTTCATTTGAAAACTATGAATTTAGGTCGAATTTTCTCTATAGGTGCATCTATGTTCATTTTTTTAGTAAAGTTAATCACAAACTTGTGATTCACACAAATTTCAAAGAATTCAAATTTTAACTATTCAAATTTGAAAACTAATGACACTAACAAAAAGTTTATAATTTTTTTAAAACAAATGGCACTAACAGAAAGTTTATAATTTTGCTGACCTAAAAGCAAAAAAAAATAAAAAGTAAAGCAAAAAACAAAAGAAAATAAATAATGTAGAAAACAAAACAAAAAATCTAGAAAACAAAAAATAGCAACAATAAGTATTTTTTTTGTAAATAGAAATAAAATAAAATAAATAAAGCAACAAAGAAAACAAAAAAACTAAAAAAGTGTTTTCAAATTCGAAAACTAATGGCACTAATAGAAAGTTTATAATTTTTCTAAAACTAAAAGCAAAAAGAATTAAAAAATAAAGCAAAAAACAAAAGAAAACAAATAATGCAAAAAACAAAACAAAAAACTGGGAAAAAATAGGCATTAAAAGCAAAAAAACTTAAAAAGTGTTTTCAAATTTGAAAACTAATGGCTATAACAGAAAGTTTATAATTTTTCTAAAACTAAATTCAAAAAGAATTAAAAAATAAAGCAAAAATCAAAAGAAAATAAATAATGCAGAAAACAAAACGAAAAAACTGGAAAAAAAAATTAAAAATAGCAACAATAAGTAAAGAAAACAAAAAAACAAAAAAAGTGTTTTCAAATTTGAAAACTAATGGCACTAACAGAAAGTTTATAATTTTTCTAAAACTAAAAGCAAAAAGAATTAAAAAATAAAGCAAAAAACAAAAGAAAATAAATAATGCAGAAAAGAAAACAAAAAAACTAGAAAAAAAAATTAAAAATAGCAACAATAAGTAAAGAAAACAAAAAAAATAAAAAAGTGCCTCCTACTGAGCCCCCACGGCCTGAATATGACTAGAAACCCTACCATGCGCCAGGATTCAGGCCCGCAGGAGACCCAGTAGGCCCATAGGCACAGACAGTGGATTTAGGCCCGTAAGACTGTAGTAGAGAGGAGCTCGAAGTGGTCGGCTCGGCGGAGCTTATAAACCACTCCAAGCCCCTGTCGACTAGCGAGGTGGGACTAAACATCCCACCGCACTGCGCCAGTTCTAGCACACAACCTTTGGTCCCGGTTGGTGCCAGCAACCGGGACTAAAGGGGGCATTGGTCACGGTTCGTAGCACAAACCGTGACCAATGCCCCCCTTTAGTCCCGGTTGGTGCTACCAACCGGGACCAAAGGCCGCCGCTTCTCGCCCTTTGGGCTGCTGAAAAGAGGCTTTGGTCACAGTTTGTGCCACAAACCGTGACCAATGCCTTTGCTATATAACTAGCACTTGTGAAATTTCCATTCAGTTCGTCTTCCCCGCCCGACGTTGCCAGGCTGCCCCTCTGCGCCCCGTCGTCGCCCTGCTTCCGACGCCGTCCCGCGTCGCCCAGACGCCGTCGCCACCCCGCGCCGCCCCGACTTCGTCGCCGCGCGCCACCCCGCGCCGTCGCGGTCACCTCCCCGCGCCGCCCCGACACCGTCGCCGCCCCGCGTCGCGCCCCTACGTCGTCGCCTCCCCGCGTCGCCACCCTGACGCCATCGCCACCCCGCCTCTGCCTCGCCGTCGCCGCCCCGCGCCGCCGTCGCCTCTCGCTTTGGTCAGGGCCGGCACCGCCCCCCCTCTTCCCCCCTGTTTTTAATTTTTTTGCAAATTCATATATGTTTTTTCCTGATTATATGTATATGTATAGTATATGTATGTGTGTATATGTATGCAAAAGATAGATTAACAGAAAAAAATAGTATTTTTTTCTGTTCATAGATTTTTTTGGTGATATTGATTATTGTAAATATGCAAATATTTGCATATTCATATGAACAATGAATTAGGCAAAACCTTTAAATTTTTTTCTAAAATTTGTATTTGAACATTATTTTAAAAAAACAAGCAATACTACTTCATGTATTTTTAAGAAGGAAGAAGAAGAAAAAGAATGAGAGGAAAAAGGAAATAAGAAGAGGAAGAAAGGAGAAGAAGAGGGGAGAGGAAGACGAGGAGAAATAAATAAGAAGAAGAAAAAAGAAGAAAAAGAAGAGGAGAAGAAGAGAAAAATAGAATATATATTCTCTTTTCTCTTTTCTCCTCTATTCCTTTCTTCTTCTCCTCTTTTTTTTCTTTTTTTTCTTCGACACGTGGGGGGGGGGATGTACTGTCTGACATCGACGGCCACATGTATCTCACACCCACGATACTTGCTATTTAGGGTTTCCTCTACCGCTCGGTGACCCTCGACGACCCTCGTTCCCGATAAAAAAAGAGGAAGAAGAAGAAAAAAAGAGGAGAAGAAAGAATAGAGGATCCTTTTTTTTTATCCTTGAAGCGTTGTCGAGGCCACCCCAAACCCTAGAGAAGCAGCGTCGAGGCAACTAATTAATATTAGTTCTACATTTGCCACTAATATATCCATCTGTCATGTTTGAATAATAATTGCCATGTTGTAAATATTTGTAGAAACTATGGACACCGCCCGAGACGAAGTACAAGAAGAGTTGTTGGGGGACATAATCGCACGAGGAAGTGATGCCGTCTGCTCGTTGTTTCTCAATGACACCGATGGTCTGGAAGCATCTGGCTATGATTATGATGGCTCCAGTGACCTAATGCCGGTGCAAGAAGGAGACCGTGAGGACGGCTTCGGTGACCCAATGCCGGTGCAAGAAGGAGACCGTGATGACGTCTCCGGTGACCAAACCGAGTCCGGCCAGGTATATATATTAGTTAAGCTTCTGCTGACTAGCTAATTGATGCATTCATTGTTTTGGTATGTACACATATTAATTAAGTCTTTGTTCTTTCTTCTAGCCCTCCGTATCGAGCACAACTTCGGTAAAGAGACGAGGCCCGAAAAAAAGTTAAGCTCGGATGAAAAGTTTGAGATCATAGCAATCGCGCGCGACGGTCAACCGATTGAACCCCTCCGAACAAAGAGCGCATTTGTTGCTCAGTGCGGGGTTTTGGTTAGGGACAAGATCCCGATTAGCATCCAGCAATGGTTAAAGCCGGCTACAGAAGACCCTGAGGTGTCTTATGTCAATGATATGCAGAAAAATGATCTTTGGACTGAGCTGAAGTCAAATTTCACCCTACCGCAAGAGGATGATCCGAAGAAGCCAGTTAAAGAGCAATTAATCAAGTCTTTTGCTCTTAAGAGGATGGCAGAACTATTCAGGAGGTGGAAGAAAGAGCTGAATAAGTTTGTCGAAAATAAAGAGACACCAGAATTCAAGGGCAGATATGAGAAGATCAGAAATCACTGGCCCGCATTTGTGGCCCACAGGACATCAGAAAAGAGTAAGAAGATGTCAGCGACAAACAAGCAAAATGCTGCGAAGAAGAAGCATCACCATCGCACGGGGTCAGGTGGCTACCTCGTAGCCCGGCCTAAGTGGGCCAAGACTGAGAATGATCTGGCTGATAAAGGGATCGAATCAGAGACAATTAACTGGCCAGTCCGTTGCCGGACTTGGTTCTTCGGGGCTAGCGGAACTTTGGACCATGTATCAGGGAAGTGCATTTGGACGAACGATCAAATGGACATACCAGTCAGGAAGCTTCAACAGTATATCGAAGCAGCGCAGCAAGGGACGTTCATTCCAGACAGAGAGAACGACGAGCTCACAATGGCCCTGGGAATCCTGAGCACCCTGAACGGACACGAGGCACGCTAGGCTCCATTCCATGGAAGGTTGGGTTTCCGGACGCAGGCGGTTACAAATGCCAGAAGAGGAGGAAAAAAGTGCAGTAGACCCAAATGCAGGCGCTGCAAGCAAGGGTACAAGCGATAGAGGAACGAGAAGCAAATCGCAGCAAACGAACTGCCGAAGCTTCCCCCGAAGCTACCCCGCCATCTCAGCGGAGAAGCAGCGTGGCTTCCACCGAGCTGCTTCAGCCGGAGCATGTCTTGACGGCTCTTGCCAGCTATCCCGTGGATGCTATCACGGAGTCTCAAAATTGCCACCTTATGACGCAATGGATGAATTTGAAGGTCAAGGCGGCTGTTGGTTCTGTTTATCCTACTGAACCCGGCGCAACTTTTCACTGCCGGCCGATTCCAGAAGGATATGCTAGGGTGATGGTGGATGAAATAATGGAGGGATTTGAGGACCTCCAGCTTGACCACCCTACCGGTGAAGGGGAGACTAGGCTGGGTTCTGCTCTGAAGACTCCATGCCTATGGCGGAAGAAGCTCATCAACCTTCCGAACTGGACGCCTCCGCCTCCTCCTCCTCCTCCGGCGAGTCAGGGCACTCCGCCTCCTCCACCGCCTCCTCCTCCGGCGAGTCAGGGCACTCTGCCTCCTCCACCACCTCCTCCGGCGAGTGACGATCAGGGCACTCGGCCGGCTCCTTCTCCGGCGCGTGGCGGCACTCCGCCTCCTTCTCCGCCTGCGCCGGCGCGCTCGAGCAGCCAGCCTCCTCCTTCTCCGCCTCGTCAGCAAGGGCGGAAGAGACCTGCCGCCGCTCCGGCTGCTCCGGCGCGTCGTAGTCCTTATCCTCCGCCTCATAAGCAAGTAAAGAAGAAAACCGCTCCGTCTGCTCTGCCGGCGTCTAGCAGTACAGCCAGAGGCGGGAGGACATACAGATTCGGTCCTTCTCTGAAGACTCCAGAGAAGTTACCATACGAGAGGACCCCGGAGGAGAATGCCGAGATCGCATGAGAAGAAGTGAGGAACTTCTTTGAAGGGGTGAAAGCAAAGAAACATCCACCTCCAGAGGAGAAGGTAGATCCGGTGAAAGCGAAGCGCACTCTGGCTGCCCTGACAAAACCACCCAAGTCTCCGCCGAAAGGAAACTATGACCGCATTATTGGAAAGGAATTTGCCGAAGCGGAGCGGTCGGGAAGTACTGTCAGTGATCAAAGGCTGAAAGAACGACGAGCTGGGAAAGAAATTGCACAGCTCGGCGAACAAGAGAAGCAATCGTGCCCCCCGCTCAAGGTGCCTAGCGACATCGTCGCTAATGATCCGAGGATGGTGCCAGGTTATAGCAATCTTGGAGATTACCTGCCCGACGATGTACATTATGATTTCATGGAGGTGCAGATACAAAGATACGAGTACGGGAAGCCTCTCATCAAAGATGAAAGATCTCTATCAACGATGATGCGAAGATTGCATGATTGGTACTTGAAAATCTGCAGAGAGTCTGGGGGGAGGAGTACTTTGTATGTGAAAGTTAAAAAGGAGCATGACCTCGTTGGAATTGATCTGTTTCCTGTTCCATTTGAGGAGTTCTTTCAGTTTTTCAATCAATTGGCCCTCGATAAAGCAACGGTCACCTGCTACTGTCTGTAAGTAGTACTACTTCTGTCATTAAGTCTCTTTATATAGCTCAGCTCTTTCATTGCATGTATTTATAATTATCCTCACTATATTATGCAGATTGAAGATCGCCGAATTGAAGAAAATACAAGTCGGTGATATTGGGTTCATTAACACATATCTCATAGATGCAACTGAGGTTAAATTTCATGCCGCAGATACCGAGGCCAACTTGCTACGATCGTTGGTAATAAATGAAAACAAAGATATAATACTCTTTCCTTACAACTTCAAGTGAGTGTTACTGTTTTGTGCGTATTCGGTTTCCCTTATATATTAGTCAAAGTTATAGTAATGTAATTGATGCGTTATGCATGCGTGTGCAGTTTCCACTATATTCTCCTAGAGATTAAGCTTGAGCAGGGACTAGTAACCGTCTTAGACTCAAGACGAAAAGATCCCCAGGACTATGCGGACATGACTCAAATGCTCGATAAGTAAGTTAAATCGATCATTATCCACCATATCAGTAACTTTGTTCATTTTCTGATATATCAAGTAATTGTTTTCTTTGTCTAACAGGGTTTGGAAAAAATTCACCAAAAAAGCTCCGAGACTTTCGAAGAAGCTGCAATTTAGACACCCGAAAGTAAGTACTATAGTAGCATGTTCCGCGCATCTCCTATTGATTCAAGCGCTAGTTTCATCAATACCATTTGACATTCTTGCTTATCAGTTTGATTGACCTCTATTTCTTGTAAAGTGGTTGTGGCAGGAACAAGGGAATGATTTCTGTGGATACTACGTTTTTGAGTCAATCTGCCACACGACCTGTGAGCGGGGCTACTCTGACGAACAATATGAAGTGCGTAAATAACGACATTCACAATTTTATTTTATTACCATCATTTGTGTTGAGTTTCATTCATATATATATATATATATATATATATATATATATATATATTGACCCCCTTCTTCAAATTAGATGTTTCGGAAGCGGGATAAACTCCTAGCACCAGCTCGCATGCGAGCAATTCAAGAGGAATTTGCGGCATTCTTTCTTGACCACGTGATCGCTGAAGACGGAGAATACTATGTGGATCATGAGTCCGTATGTTAGGAGATTATATTTGTAAGAGATAATTATTGTATATATGTAGCCGGTAGTGTCAGATAGATATACGAGAACTTGTTGTTCGACCAATCTCTCGGAGAAGGAGAGGCGGTCGATATCACTTCTTTCTGTATGCATATATGTTCATGACGATCTTCTGTTTCCTTCGTTTGCTTACTAGCTAGCTAGCGTGTCTAGTCCTCTCTATACGTATGTACGCAGCGTCGACCAAGCACGGACATAAAGAGATGACACTTCTCTCTATTAATTATAGCTAGCTAACACAATATATGAAACACCTAAATTAATCCCCCAAAACCCCCAACCCCCCCCCCCTTCAAAAAACCCCCAGCCACAGAAATGCTGACGCGTGGATGCCTATTGGTCCCGGTTGGTGGCACCAACCGGGACCAAAGGCCCTCCTGCCTGGACTCCGCGCACAGGCCACGTGGAGGCCCATCTGTCCCGGTTCTGGATTGAACCGGGACTAAAGGGAAAGGGCATTAGTACCGGCCATTTAGTCCCGGTTCAGGAACCGGGACAACAGGCCCTTACGAACCGGGACAACAGGCCCTTTTTCTATTAGTGTATGATCAAATATTGATTATTGAATATGATATCATCTTTTTCTATTGGTGTTTGTAGGACAAAGATGCTGTTAAGTTTTTATGAGCACGAATTAAAAGCGTACACAAGAGATTTTTTTTAATAAAGTTCATAAAAGATGACATATGCGACTTGTTCTGTATTTTGAAACTATTGTAAAGTTAGGTTTTTTTAGAATCTATTTTAAAGTTTAGTTTCTTTAGAAAATTTTAAAGTTTTATTTTTTCTAGTATTTTTAAAGTTTAGTTTTTTTTGAGAAAAGGTTTTAAAGTTTAGTTTTTTTTAGCGGAGGTTTTAAAGTTTAGTACGAAGGCAAATCACACACACAAAAAGGAAAAAAAATGCCCAGAACGCAAACGGCCAGGCCCATCATCCAGCCCACTCTCTCTTCACCCAAAGCTTGGCCAGCCACTCCCCCCTCTGGCGCCGCCGAGCTCTCCGCTGCCGTGCCGCCGTCGCGCTCGCATCCTCCTTTTCCCCAACCTCATCTCTCCGGTCAGGCTCGGGTCGACCGGCGCGCGCGGGCGGCGGGGGTCCAGTGGAGGACTCTCCGGCGAGGGAACATCAGTCTTCTCCCCACTTTCCTCGGAGAGGGAGGTCGCCGCGACCTCGTATCCGGTGGCGCGGCCATCAGGAAACGGCGACCTCGAGCCAGCGAGGGCTACTAGGTCTTGCAGCGGACAGACCCATACGGAGAAAACCTAGGTACATCCACATCGCTCTCGATTCGAAAACCTAGGTCCGTCGGCAGTGCCAAAACTCTGAATCTGAATACAAATTTCTTCTTTTTACTGCTTCTCTGTCAGATTACTTGCATATGCATCGTCGCTCTGATTACCCAATAACATACCGCTATCGTATCGGTGCACGCCTAATAGCGCAAATCGGCTCAAATACACTTTTCTGCCAGAACAAGAGCACCACCATATATTTGTTAAAACTTGCAGTCCTCAACCTGTTTGATCGATTATTCAGTCCCGTTTGAATAAGTGCCATTTTGTGACTTTTATCTGTGTATCTTGTAGAACATGGGAGCATAGCGGCGGTGAGATTGTGTTGACAGGTTAGCGCGGGTTGCGTTTGTAACACTAGCATACACCAACCAAGCCAGTGCGCGCACCTTGGAATTTTGTTGGCGATGGATGGCAGTAGCTCCAGCAAGAGAAAAGCCGAAGCGCAGCGAGAGGGAGAGAGCAGCGCCAAAAGGCTGAATGTCACTGTGGGGATGGAGCACCTTGACTGCCCCATCTGCTTGAAGCCCCTCAGGCCTCCAATACTCCAGGTAAATGCACGGCGTGTTGTCTCGTCTTTCAACTCAAGCTTTTATCTCAGTGATAAAGCTCAAGGTAAAATAAGAGCTTTGATGAATCTATCTTTGGACATGGCGCTACTTGGCAAGGACATGTTTCTTGTGAGCGTAACATAATATAGCTATGGCAACTCAAACAATGAACTATAATGTTACTTACCTATCATGTTGTTGTTTTATGTTTCTTGAAACTAAAATGTACGTTTATGTTAAAATTTATCCTCATGAGACCCAGTTAACTCTTTCTATTCCACAGTGCTCCGTGGGGCATTTCGTATGCTCGCATTGCTGTACGCATCAACTGGATGGCAAGTGCCATTTATGCTCTGTAGAGACTACATTCGAGCGCTGCTTTGGGATGGAACATGTTGTCGAGTCAGTCACAGTAGCTTGCTCCAATGAGATGTACGGATGTGCCGAGACAGTCACCTACTACAAGAAAGAAGAGCACAAGGAGGCATGCCCATACGCCCCATGCTTCTGCCCAGAGCCTGGTTGTGGCTTCGCTGGACCAACAAAGGTGCTCCTGGAACATTTCACGACCCAGCACAAGTGTCCATTGACAACCCTCCCAGACTCTGGCACAGTGTCTCTCTGCCTGCAGCCGGGCTTACATGTTTTGCAATGCACCAGGAACAGCTACTTTTTCTTGCTCAGCATGGCATCAGAGCCTTTTGGACATGTCATCTCAGTCGTCTGTGTCAAACCAAACAGGAGGAAATCGAAGTTCACATGTAATCTGAGTTACGACTGCATAACAACTGGCTGTTGTGGAAGTACAAACTGCCACATAAGGAGCTCTTCACTCTCTGATGGGCTTCCGACAGTGTATGACTTAATACTTCCCAAGGGAAAGGTTTCTGACGATGCAAACGGTATCATGCTTAGAGCCACCATTAATCAGCAAACTTTAAGTCACAGCAGATCTTGTTTTCGAGGGAAGGGCCCAACTTCTGCACTTCAACATAGGCCCGATACTTGTGATGAGGATGATGATGATGATATACCTAAAAGTCATAGAAGATCTCACCCTGCTAAGGAGGAGGAGGAGGAGGTGGAGGAGGACGAGAATGATGAGGACAATGAGGAGGAGGAGGAAGATGAAAGACCTTTAAGTGTCAGAAGATCCCACCTTGCTGAGGAGGAGGAGGAGGAGGATGAACGACCTTTAAGTCTCAGAAGATCTCACCCTGCTGTTCAACTAAGGCCCAATACTTATCATGATGATGGGCAGGTGGAGGAGGACGAGGAGGATGCTAGACCTGTAAGTGTCAGCAGACCCCGTGTTCGAGGAACGGCTCCGGCTCGTGTTGTTCTACAATCTGATACCGATGATGAGGATTATTTTCCTATAGCTTTCAGAAGTGCCCGTCTCCAAGGAACGCCTCCAGCTCCTGCAGTTCAAGAAAGGCACTATTTTGACACCAGTGATGAGGATGATTTACCTATAGCTTTCAGACCCTTTATTCGAGGAACGACTTAGACTCCTGCAGTTCAAAGAAGGGGCGTATTCTGATACTGATGGTGAGGATAGAGGCCTTTATGTTCCAGACTTCCCATACGCTAAAGGTTTTCCGTGCACTTGCTGTTCTTCTGCCTGGCTTGCACCGTTATGGTTCCAGGATATATGTATGTCAAGTCTTTATTTATGGTCTCAAGTGTCGCCATTGTTAAGCATGGCATGTGGTTGCAGAGTCTGAATGCAGCTTTGGGTTTGATGATGATGCCGCTGATGCAATTTACGAGGAAATCAAGCTCCTGGCGAAGTTTCTTCCAGGGGCAACCTTCTGGATGATGTAACAGTCATGAATAAATTAGTAGAGGTTACCCTGAGTTTTTACAAGAAGACCGCAAGTTGCTTCAACAATGTGGCTACTAGAAAACAGTACTGTATGCTATGCAGGTACATATCTCTGCATTTACATGGCTGCCGAGTATGAACCGTGACCTTTTGCACTTATGATGTTAGTATATCTCTTTTCTTTTTCGTTTCTGCATGGGTACACGAGATCACAAGGCCGCAGATAGCGGCACAGTATCTGCAGGTGATAAGATGAGATGTTTTCTTTCTTTCTTAATTCGTGCAGTGGCTGATCAGATGTCTGGTTATCTGAAGATAGGAACGAAATCCTCCATAATTTGTAGCTGGAGTACTTTGTTGCTTTCTGCTTCTTTTTCGGCGAGTTATACTACTACAGTTGTTGGATACGCAGAACAATTTTTGTGGAAGTAATCATGAATTTTGCCGGTGAGTTATACTACTGTCCGTAGCCCTCGCAGGAGCAGCTGTGGAGCCTTCCAGTGGCATTGGTTGTGTGTAGCAACTTAAACATTTTCCGCTGTTGTGTGAATTGTCAATTCTACATGGGGATCCCATCTAGTCGAACATTGGTCTACATCGCAAATTGTCAAAGTTAACTTAAGAAATGTACAGTCAACTCGTAATGGTCAACAAGTAAAGGAGAAGAATGATCTAACAGGGAAAATCCAAAGATGAAGGCACAAGAGAAGAAACAAAAAACTCGGTGGGTGGAGGTGTGAGTGTGTTAGGGCATGGCCAATGCATAGCCCCAAGGTGATGCCTCATAGGCCACGTAGAATCGGATGTCACAAAAAGTAGATTTGGATAGAGCTGCGGGATCCTCTGCAGGAGGCGGATGCTTGGGAAGAAAAAGTGTTGTCCGGTGCATAAAGTTGAAAAGGTTGAAGTGAAAAGTAGGGATACATGTCTGGTGACAGTCTTTATTTTCTATTCTTTGATGAGGTCCACTAGTGATAGCTTGTATTGGGGAGAAAAATCAATATAGATGCCTCAAATTACTTTTTATTATGGGGCATCTGTATTCATATGCTACCATTGTACATGGCCTTAGTCAACCATGGACCCTGCACCCCACCTTTACCATCACCATGGATATCTTGGCAATGTATCAAGGGCTCCTATAGCCTATATAAAGCCTGGAGCCTGCCTGGATTTTCAGAGAAGCTGTTTGCTTGCTGTCCTCGGACCGAGGAAGTCAGCCTGGCCTGGATACTTGAGCACTTTTGTTAGCCTGGTCCAGGCAGACCAAGGCGACCCCAGGCGTTCAGTTTCGAGCGCCTGGGAAGCCGGCCTGGATGCTAATTGCTGCCTGAGAATTACTAATCACAAAACGATGGCACTCCTGCATCTATAGTGTCCTAGATTCTTTTTTTAATCCATTTAACTATTCACCAGGCCAGTCTTCATCCAAACACATTTTCTTTAGGCTAGCCTGGCCAGGCAGCAATTGCTAGCTCCTCGTGTCCACACCAGGCAGCTTTTTTCCCACGCGATACTTGTAGACACAAACCAAACTAGCTCACAACCTCTGCTAACTTTATTAATTTCGCAAGTGCAAACAATGACTTCATTCTTCCCGTGGAAGAAAGGTGACCCTTTGGCTAGGGTTTCTCATGCCTCCCGTCGGTGTCGCCGTCGGTCTACCTTGTCTCTTGTGGTCTTAGGGCCATGGAGACGTGGTGGATCCTGACCCTTGCTGGCAGGAGGGCTTCGTTTTTTCTTACTCTTTTGAGTTTTGTTAGGGTTTTTGTCCTACTCAGTGAGGCAAAGCGGCGGCGACTCTCTGAAGATGGAATAAGGTTCTCCCACCTAGTCCCTGTCCGGATGGTGTTTCTAGCATCGTCAGAGGGTGTGTGAAGGTTTTTCTCTGGCGGATTTCCCGGAATTCGGTCGGCATTTATGTTTGGTGGATCCACGTGCATTCTGTCTTCGTTCATCTGTATTCGTGTGTCTACATGTTGGATCCTTCCAATCTACGCTTCTCTTCATCGGCATCGGTTGCTGTTTTTAGTGTGCTGGTCCTATGGGGCCTTAGCATGACGACTTTCCGACTATCTACTACAACAAGGTTTGCCGGCGATGCGTTTGGCTCACTCCAGTGCTAGTAGTCATCGTTAGGTGGTCTACGGACCTATATGTAGTTTTTACTTCTAGTGTTCTTGTTACTACCTTGACAGTTGATGAATAGATTGGAAGTTATCTTCGCAAAGAAAAAAAGTGCTAACAATGATATGTCACCTCCTCTTCGATTGTCTTTATGACAATAATATCTAGGTGTTTCTGTTTGTATGTTGTCGGTTTTGTACATCTACTATACAAAGGTTGGAAGATGAACTCTTTGTAGTTGCATCATCTAGATACATGGCGAAGAATCTTTAAAACTCTTAATTTAAAAAAAAATCACAACAAAATACACATACACGCACTTAGCTAGCACTGTTTGGAAGAACCATTACTTAACGAATGCTATCATGAGGCCCGACGATAAGAGCTCAATTTCACAACCAAAAATTAAGTTTCCTTTGAGGTTCACGAAATTGCATTTGACTTCAAGTGAAATAGATGATGGCTTTGCGCACTGATAGTTGATAATATGCTTCCTTCGAGCATTAGTTGAACTAGCTTGCAACTGGGAAGATCAATCGCCTCTTCCAATGAGTTTCAACTGTTTGAGAAGACAAGCAGACAAAAAACGATAACATCAATCATATATACGCGCGCGCGCGCGCACACACACACACACAAAACATCGCTAGTTAATTAGTATCAGAGATAAATTCCTGGAAAAGAAGGTATTGAAGAGAATTTAGGTGCCTTACAAGGTTATTATTTGGTACCCTCCAGTAGAACCCCTGGAGCAGGATTGGCGCGACGTTGCATGCTACCAGAACAAAAATCATCAGGGCATGCTTTCCCATCAACTCCATTGGGAGAACCGGCCTCTTGTAACCGTACACGTCCACCTACAAAAATAATATTTAGTACATAAAACGGAGAGAATCAAGTGAAATACCAGAGATAAATCCTACTCCATGCGCATGACAAAACTTTTTTTTTTCATGCTGCAAGGGCAGGGCCGGCCCTGGGGAGGGGCGGGGGGGCGGCCGCCCCGGGCCCCCAAAGTCTAGGGGCCCCTCCCCAGGTATGTAGGTTATGGCCCAACGTTTTCCACAACAGAAAAACTCCCTATCGGGTTGGGCAACTGGGCCTCCCGCAGCATGGAGGCATACGCTCGTGCAGCAGCTCAGTCAGCGGGGCACGGAGACAGCGGTCGTTTCCTTCCTTCTTTCATCTTTCACGTATAAAAAGAAAAAATGTCTAAAAAACGTAATTGATCCCTTCCTATTACATCTCGCATTGATGCAGCAACTCCAGGCCGCCGATGCTTCTTCTGTTCGTGACTGCGCGCTCGATGCTCCTTTTCCCTTTCCTTCTGATCCCAATTTCTGTCCTATTTTAGATCGTCAGTAGCTCGCCGCCGATTTCAATTCCTTGGGGCCCTGCCGTATCCCGGCTTTGCTTTCTGTCCATCACCGATTCTACTGTAAGGTATGTCATATATTCATAAATCGTATTGTGATTCCACG
The DNA here is from genome assembly GCF_018294505.1 of Triticum aestivum. Classification (NCBI taxonomy): domain Eukaryota; kingdom Viridiplantae; phylum Streptophyta; class Magnoliopsida; order Poales; family Poaceae; genus Triticum; species Triticum aestivum. The sequence goes on from NC_057800.1 coordinate 18,060,368, forward strand.
GGTTCATAGCCGGCATGGCGGCACTGTTCAACCGTTGATGCAATTTTCCTTTTAACATTGTGTCTTATCTTGTCGCCCGAAAACAGTATGCATCTGGTAGCGATAGAAGGAAGATGAAGAAAATACAAGGTATACCACGGTATTTTGAGAAGTACAGAGATGAAGAGTTTTCTGCTAGTTTGCAAATTGCCAAAGGTATTACAACTAAAATGAGTATAGAGCCATTATTTTTTGTAAAAAGTCGTGCTACGAGGAACAAACAATTTGACGAAAGTGATTTCCAACAAGAAATTCTAGAAGCTAGGAAGACCTTCAAGTTAAATAGTTTTTTTTTTGGTTGATATGTCGATCACTTCTTTCAAAGATAGATTTAAAGAACTCATGGTGTCTAAAGATATATTCAGATTTTTATTGAGCTCAGGCACTCTGAAGTCACTAAATGATAATGAACCTTAAGAGCGTTGCACAAAGTTAGCAGAAACTTTCTCTCTTGATGGTTCATGTGCTGTTGAGGTATATGATCTATTTCTAAATTTAAGGTAAGAATTATAAATTAGTTGATATGCATTTTGGTTTTGGATGCATTGTTATAGATAATATTTCATATATATGTATATTGATTGTTAGTGTTAAGATGTCTATCTTAAGGGCCCCGCGTTTTAATCTCGCCCCGGGCCCCCAAAATCTCAGGACCGGCCCTGTGCAAGGGCATGCTCAATCCAAGCATTTACGTCTGTGATGCTCTCGGGACTGAACTGTGCCCTACAAATGTTCAAGCCAGTGCTCCAAAGGCAAGGAAAAACATGCATGACTCCAACGCTTTTGTTTCTCAGTTTCCTCTTCTCTGTTTTGTATTTAGCTTTTCTTATTAGAGTAGATTTATGCGTAAATATTTAAACTAGTCAAATTGCACGGAACCACCAAAACCTAAACCGAACAACCAAAACCAGACACATTACCCTCATGAGACTATTTTGTGGATGTTTTGGATAATGTGGTTTCCTGTGGTCAATAAATAAACTCAAGAAAACTGGAGTAAAACATATAAATAAAACATACCATTAAATTTACTATAAATCAATGATAATTTTATATACTATGTAAAATAATAGATAGTCGAAACCACCATGTTCCTAATTTATTTTTTCTTGTATAGTTTTTCCCTTCTCCTGAATTTCTACATTTTGTGATTGTTTTATCTTTATTTTAATAAAGTTTTGGGACTATTTCTAAAAGAACTCATAGCTTTTCGTATGCTTTCTTGAAGACTTTTTGTTCACTTTATTGGGTGGTCCAATGCCAACTACTACCATCGGAACAACCTTAGAGTATCAATCCTTTATTTTCATGGTTGAGATTTTCATTCGTCTAGTTTTTCAGTTGAGAGGTGAAATATAAACTCAAGTTGTTGAATGTGGGATTACTCTTAGATTTTTTTATAAAGGGCAGCCCGGTGCATGTAGCTCCCGCTTGCGCAGGGTTCTGGGAAGGGTCCGACCACTTTGGGTCTTTAGTACGCAACCTTTCCTTACATTTCTGCAAGAGGCTGTTTCCAGGACTTGAACCCATGAACTCTTAGATTTTTTTTATAATTAAGAAATTTTTTAATACTTAAACTCCTTTTATTTATAGTTACATACCAACAGATAGATCCCCGCGAAGAAAAGGCCAGCTGTGCCGGACGTTACACATGTGTAGCTAAGACTGTATAGTGACTTGTTCATACGCAGCCCTACATATATGTCAACCCAAAACGCCTCATTAACCATGCTGTTTACAAAGTCACAAACTTATTATTTCTTGCAATCACAAGATAATTAATTAGTCAGCAAAATAATTACCAAACAAGTCGAGTGAGAAGCCTAGAGCCAATAATATCAACGCCGAGAGGGACCACCGCACCATTCTCTCGTCGTGCCCCTGCATGAATGATGTAGAGTTTATCATCAGGAACTAGGATTTTGTTGACGGTGAACTAACGCATAACAACAAATTGGACTAGTCTCTAGGGACACTTCCTAGCAACAAGTTTAAATGGCGGACAAACTTAAGCACCCATGAAAATAATGATTTCCTCATCTGAGACAGGCAACAACTTTTGCCATGAAAAGTCTCTCGGAGTTGCTTAGTCGGGGAGAGAGTAATCCAGTGGCCATCATATAAAAGGAAAACTGAGATTCTGGTGAGGCAGAAGGATATATATACTTTAAAGTGGATGATGACATGTCCAAACTGGAGCCCGACCAAGCAGGTGACTATTGCCATCAAGGAGCTACATTGTACATGAAGATGATCAGTATATAGTGAGATTCAGATGCATCTTCAATTGGTCAATGGCTAACTGAGGAAGATGTCACTATTTTCACACCTTAGGAGGCCCTCTGGATCGAAAGGGGCTTCACACCATGGTGCCGCGTAAGACGGGAGTGGTCCATTGTTGGGGGAGTCGATGCTGCACCACTACAAGTTCCAAATGGAAATATGAGAGAATATGTCACGACCATACTAGGAATATTGAATAAAACAAGATATCTAGAATTTCATGACCCCACTATCTCTTGTGGTTACAATTTGATTGAATATATACCTCTGTTTTGAGATAGACCGGGCGTGTATAAAGATGTTGGATTCCAAAGATACTTCGATCGATCATGCCAACGGCATTGCAACCTGGTCCTGTATGCCCTCTCACTCCACATTTCACCTGCATTTAATCAAAGAAAAAATAACAACAAAGGTTCTTAAGAAAAATGCATACGAATATGAAAAGGGAAATACTTTTTAGAAGTGAAAGCTTACTACAAAATGCTTCATGGTTGAGTCCGATGATGTGACATCGTACACCCAGTCCGGCACGGGCAAACCGTACAAAATCACTGTGTATATGGCCGTGAGGACTAAACCCACAAGACTTCACAAAAAGAATTGAAGGGATGAATTATGTGAATAATAAAAGGCCAATTAACTAGTTAAGTAACTTAAATGACAACGATTTTGTATAGGTCAGTGTGCTATGCTCACAGCTGGCATCGGTATTTTCTGATTATTGTGTAGCCAGAGCCTATGCCACCTTCTCTACCACCCCGTAGCCAGATTTCGCACAGCGCCACCACTAGGTATGCCATTGCAATTCTCTACATCAAGTGAGACATATCAAATAAAACGGTATTTGTTGTGCTGAATCACATGCACAGATCTCCCTCTTGTTTTTTACATGAAAATAAAACATAAAAAATTGTTGTGTGTGTGACAGAACAAAGAATTATGTCCGTAATAGATAGGTTGGTGATGATTGGTACCTGTAAGACACCCATTAATCGTATCTTGCCAATATCAACCCCATATGTAAGATCATGTATGTTGTGGAAGAAGCCACCTTGAAAATAGAAGTTCATAGTTTTACAACTATAAATGTTTGCTCTCAGAACCACTTGGATTTTTCTATTGCTAAAAAGGGTACTTTTATTTTCATGACCAAATTATTACTCCACCTTTATTAACTATAATTACACCACCATCATATAACTAATGTAAGAATATATTATATATATTATGATCACTAGAGTTGTATAATAAACTACTCTACTAAAATATAAGAATATCTTTTTATCAAACATTAAGGAAGAGTATTTTGGGTTCATCCAATACATTTTTAGGGTTTTATCTCTTTATTTAATTTGAGGCTTTGAAATATTCCTCAATTCGAATTTCTTTGAATTAAAACATGATGCATGATTACCTCTAATGCAACTATTTACATTATATTATTATATGGTTGTGACACTGTTATAGTATGTGGACGAACAATCATGTAATAAACCAGATTATGTTTGTAATCAAAAGTGATAGGATGTCAAAAATACCACAGTTGGCATGTCTTCTGATGAAGGTCACAAGCTAAACTCATGTATATTTACCTTGAAGCAAGAGGCCTAGAAGAAAGAGATTTGCAGCTCTGAGCACGACCTTCTTGGTTGCTGACACTCTATTTGACACCCTCTGCACAAAAATGGTTTAGTCGTGAGTTGGTATTAGTGTTTGATAATTTAATATTACGAGCACTAGTAGTACTACTTTGTAGGCGTAGGCCAATGAGATTCCCACGACGAAGAGGAAGAAGGGGAACACAAAATCCGCTAGTGTGGCGCCATCCCACGGCGAGTGGCTTATCTTTGGAATGAGACCACCAATATCGTCAACAATGATCATGAGCTGTAATGTATAGATATTTCATTAGGTTAAATTAATATGGGGCGGGAGAGGTTAAAATTATTTTTGAGGCTTCTACCCATGGCTTCTGAGTTGCAACATGGATTTTCTAGTTAGACTTTAATTAATAAAAAGTGACAAAACTTCACCCTTTTTAAAAATGAAAGAGAAGAGATGTGATTTAATGTAAAGGTAGTTTCTTCCAAACAATGTTTCATGGAGGTCCAAAGATTTCAGTGTTGAGGTCTCCAAAACTCTTAGGACACATAATTTACGCAGAAAAAACAAATAGCTTTCACGAGTTTTCTTAATTTCATTGGAAGCTTTCAAATTGTAATTAATAACATTGTGAGGAGAGGCCCTTACAACAACAGCAACAACAATAACAACAAAATCAAAGACTGACTAGACCATAGGAAATAAAAAAACAATTTTTCTCTTCCGTCACATGAAGTTAGCAAGGGGTTGCCAGGTTGAGTGGTTGGAGTAAGCATCGACGGAATTTGTTGGTCTAAGTTAAGGTGGAGCCCAACTTATGACCTCCTTATAAAATAAGGGCCAGAATGCCTTTATGCCAAATTATCTCTTTTGCCTATTTTTATGTGTAATGTGTCGGAGTGGATTAGATTATATTATTTGAAGTCTCTACCTTAGTTTTTCCCGGTGCTTTCACGTCATGCATGCATGAAGCTATGTATTCCAGTGTGTGCTTTGTGACCAGTACTATATGGGGATAGCTAGAAAGGTAGAAAGTTCGCTGACCGCAACGGTGATCCCCCTGAAGACGTCGAGCGACACGAGGCGCTCCCGCCCCGGCGCCGCCACCTGTGTACTGCTCGTCGTCGTTGTGCCACCGCTGTCACCCGCCTCGACGTCAGGGTGGTGATCCTCGTCTCCCTCCTGAAGCTCGTCACCACTGCCATGGACGATGATCTTCGGAGCCGACATACTGCTGCTGATCTAGATGATAATGGTGATGGTGAGCGCTACTATCTCTGAGCTTCCAGTGTTCCAGCCACTAGCGCCCATTGCAGATTTATATACCGGGTGCGCAAGCGTCCTCTCCTGCCTCCATCAGCAAGCTCACATTTCTTTTTCTTACACTATAAACACCTTTCATTCAGAAAAATCGGGACCACAAACCAAATCGGAATCAACCTGCATTACAATAAGAACATTCAGTCCCAATGGTCTAGTTCAGTTCAGAGAACCAACCAAGCAAACCTTAAGAACATATTCCATGCACGCGTGTAAAATGCTTTTGTCCTCACCATTTGGCTTCATATAGCTAACATATACTCCCTCCGTTCCTAAATATAAGTCTTTTTTAGAGATTCTAATATAGACTACATACGGAGCAAAATGAGGGAAGCTACACTCTCAACTACGTCTATATACATCCGTATGTAGTCCATGTTGAAATCTTCAGAAAGACTTATATTCAGGAACGGAGGGAGTATATTCCTGCAAGTGGGCTAATACGTATATGTTTTCATCCTCCGAATCTCACACGCTTCAAATTTGAGAGAGAATTTCACTTCTCTCGACCTCTGAACCAATTAGAGAATTAGAGATGCACACAACCGTTTTTTCAGTATTAGTAGCTGGATTTTTATCTTGGCCAAGTCTGACCCTCAAGGATATGTAACTATGAGTACCAAAAGCACTATATTGATGGGTAGTCCCACCTGAGTGTGACTTTTCTATACCCTGGTGAATTGCACCCATGATGAACAGTAAAATAAAATAAAGTAAATAAAATAAAATAAAAATCTAAACTTTGTGACTTGATATGATCAAAGGTTCTAGGTTCTTGCAAAATTTGGTTGCCAAATGACATTCGAGGAGTTCCATAACAAACATAACAAAAATGTGCTCAAACTTGTGTGCACTGTTTGATGAGCAGATTTTTTGGTTTGTTTGTATGGAGCTCATTTTATGTTATTTGGCCACCAAATTTTGCAAGCACCTAAAACATTTGGTCATAATGAAAGTCACAAAGTTTCAGTTTTTTTTCCTATTTGTTTTGATTTTACTATTCATCATGGGTACAATGCATCCGGGTGTAGCACAACTTTTTCAGTCCGACCACACACCAATTTGCTTCTCAAGTAAATAAAAGGGAATATCATATAAATCATGCATCAATTCTAAGAATTAAACCTGGATGGTCAGACTGCACAACAAATGCCTAAGCGCATGCACCAATCTCTACCATGGTACATGCGGGTCGAGTAGCGCTTGAAGGTGACTAAGTAGGCTGTCATTTTGTTGATTTTTTTCCGGATATCTTTATTGCCGGGCTCCCCCTTTTTTGGTTTTATTCTTCTTTTGCCGGCTTTAATCTTGTGCTGGCTGTCATTTTTCTTGATGGTGATGATGAGCTACTCCCACCATTGGGTTTATAAATCGGGCACATGTTTTTAGGTTCTCTAATTAACTAATAAAATTAGCATGTATAATATGCCAGAAAATTATATGGTAACAAATTTATTTGACGACGAACCTAAAGATTGTTTTAATGCAATACAAGTTTCCCCAGTCAAATTAAAGACCTAAAAAACCCTGCCCGACTTATAAACCTAACCGGAGGGAGTACTATCTCTGAGCTTCCACTGTTCCACCCCCTGCAGATTAATACACCGGCGGTGCGAACGTCTTGCCTTTCTGCTGCCCCCATCAGCAAAATCACATATATGTCTTTGTTACGCTATCCATCATTATACTAACAACTATCCATGCACGCGAATACCTTAATTTATAGGTGCTTCCAATCTCTACCATGGTACATGCACACCTGCACTTCAGCGTGACCAGCTAGGCTGTCGTTTTTGGTTTTGTTCTTCTTTTGTTGGAATTTTTCTCCTTTCCCCCCATGTTTTTTTCATTTTAAAAATATTTGGACCGTAGACCAAATCGGATTCAACCTGCAATACAATAAGAACACTCAGTCCCAAAGGTCTAGTCCAGTACTCAGTTCTAGAACATATTCCATAGACGTACGCGTGCAAAATGCTTTCGTCCTCACCATTTTGGCTTTGCATAGCTAACAAACATATCCCAGCAAGTGGCAAAGCCGATGGTGCTAGTGGTGGTGATGACAGAGGAGGAATACCAGGTAGGTAGAGTTTTAGCATACAAATGTAACGTATCCCTACAAGTGCCTAATTAGCATTAGGTCAGGCCGGGGACTCCTCAGAGAAAAACATTAGGTCAGGGGGAGAAGGATGAGGTATTTAACAGGGGAACGACCAGACTTGGGTGTGCCGTGACACCTACACCAAACCCAACCCCAACCAAAAGTGCCCGACGGCTAGCAAACTTTGGTGTTTGCTTGCTTGGACGATCCATGCCAACTCATCGCCGGTGCCACGAGTTTATGTTAGTTTCACGGCTAACTGGGGAGGCTGCAATGGATTTTGGCCGGAGTGGGTGCGCTTTACATGTTGCATATGCTTGTTAATGGAGGAGTTTGAGTGTGAGATCTTCAAATTAAGCAAGGCATGACTCTTTTTCAGTTAAGCAAGCCGTCACAAGATGCACTTTATGTTGTCCTTTGGTGCTAAGTAGTTTAGCCTACTTGGTCCCGTTGGCTCTGGTCTTTTGGGCGACAGAAGGGGTGCTTATCTTGTTCTCTTTTTCGAAACTAACAAACCCTCTTTACATTACTTTTCATGTAAAAGAAACTAGCGCATTGGCCCATGCAATTGTGCCAGCGACATCTATCTCTCGTCTTTATCCTAGATTATATTTTATGCATATATATTTGATATTAAGTAATTCATAAACCTTGAGCAAGTTTATAAAAAAAAATATTAACATCTACAATACCAAATCAACATCATTTGGATATGTTATTATATATATACTACTAGAGTTTTTGTGAACTTTTATATTGTTTTCCGTAAAGTTGGTCAAACTTGCGAAGTTTGACTTAGAAAAAAAAATCAGTTTGCAAAGTAAAAATACAAAAGGAGTACCTTGGTGGTTGCGATATGCTTCATTTCAGCGAGCTATACTACTAGAGTGTCTGGACATAAAAATGTTTATATGGTAATTTAAAGTTTGTTTTTAATGAAAAATTGAACTTTTCAGTGATACAAAGTGTAGCTCAAAGCAATTATGTTTTGAGAAACAACTCAATGCAACTAGACAAGCTGAAAGAATACATAGCCCAAGTTCCTTGCAGCCCATGAGAACTTGCATACTGGGGCTACTACGCCCTGATCCATATCCAGCCCACATTCTTCTCCTACTTCACCACACTGCCTGTAATGTTACGTCTCGTCTTGACAAATCATGCTGCCACCTCTCATCTCATCAGTGCCTCGCTGTAGAGGAAGCAGTAGTCTTCGACAACCCTTTTTGGCATTGGAGCCCTTTGGACATGCTAACTTGGTCGTCTGCGTCCAACCTAACGACTTGGGCCCCAAGTTTATATGTAAAATGAAGTACGACTCGCTATGAGTTGCTATTGTGAAACCTCATGTGGCGAGATAAGAGACTCTTCATTATCTGATGGAGTACCGACATGCTATGACTTGATTCTGCCCAAGGGCAAGGTCTTCAACGACCAAATGGTATCATGCTACCAACCACCCTTTGGGTAAGGTACAAGGCTCGTGGTGGGCATACCCTTTATGGAACTGATGGCGATGGCGATTACTTTAGTTTCCACAACTCATCGAAAATGAAGGTCGGTAAGAATAGTTGAACTTTTTTTATGGATCGGGCAATGGATAATCAGATGCTTGATTATGTGAGTCAATCCATGGTGGTCTGTAGCTGGTGTACTTGATTGCTTGTTGATCGATATCTTCTTGTTTATATGTTGAGTTGAGCTAGTACCATTTTTTTGACATCATCTATTGAGTCAAGCTATTGGAACTATCACATTCCTTTTGTAGTTGGACTTTGAAATTCTGAGCATGTGGTAATTATTTTTTAGGATAAATAGATGGATAAGATTTTTTAGGACCAAATGTGATAATTGGAAACTAGTAAGAGCTTCATTTAGATCTTCAGTCAGTTTTTTAAGAAATACTCTCAAAGGACATTTGAGCTGATAATTATCAAGGCAACCATGGAGTACAATGAAAAAAGATAGAAGCAGAACGATCAGTAAAAAATAAAAGTACAATGGAAATCATACTAGCCTTCTTCTTTCTCCAATTTATTGCCGCCCACTAGAGATTAAAAGATGAACCGAACCAACAATAAAGGAAATGAACACCTGCAAACGCCAGCGACATCCAGACTTTAAATACTGCAATAGTCACTTGTTGCTTGAAACGAGATCTAGGAGTAGTTGAAGAAACATCGGTTGGAGCATCACTCCACACAGTACATGCTTGTAGTTTATCACCACTGGTCCAGAGAGTTGGAGGAACCAAATGCCGTAGAACAACGTGAAAGAAGATGTCGAAGTCACCGCACCCATAGCCATCCAATTGTTCTCATTGATCGACACGCCAACTTCCAAGATCTGAAGAGAGGCAACAGATATGACGACACAAACTCTCACAAGCCCTTTGTTGACATGGATCGGAATCATTAAGGGGGGCCGGAGAGAGACCTTATCCATATTGGAAATATGCCCTAGAGGCAATAATAAAATGGTTATTGTTATATTTCTTTGTTCATGATAATTGTCTATTGTTCATGCTATAATTGTGTTATCCGGAAATCGTAATACATGTGTGAATACATAAACCACAACACGTCCCTAGTGAGCCTCTAGTTGACTAGCTCGTTGATCAAAAGATAGTCATGGTTTCCTGACTATGGACATTGGATGTCATTGATAACGGGATCACATCATTAGGAGAATGATGTGATGGACAAGACCCAATCCTAAGCATAGCTCTAAGATCGTGTAGTTCGTTTGCTATAGCTTTTCCGAATGTCAAGTATCATTTCCTTAGACCATGAGATTGTGCAACTCCCGGATACCGTAGGAATGCTTTGGGTGTGCCAAACGTCACAACGTAACTGGGTGACTATAAAGGTACACTACAGGTATCTCCGAAAGTGTCTGTTGGGTTGGCACGAATCGAGACCGGGATTTGTCACTCCGTATGACGGAGAGGTATCTCTGGGCCCACTCGGTAATGCATCATCATAATGAGCTCAATGTGACCAAGTGGTTGATCACGGGATCATGCATTACAGTACGAGTAAAGTGACTTGCCGGTAACGAGATTGAATGAGGTATTGGGATACCAACGATCGAGTCTCGGGCAAGTAACGTACCGATTAACAAAGGGAATTGTATACGGATTGATTGAATCCTCGACATTGTGGTTCATCCGATGAGATCATCGAGGAGCATGTGGGAGCCAACATGGGTATCCAGATCCCGCTGTTGGGCTGTTGGTTATTGACCGGAGAGTCGTCTCGGTCATGTCTGCGTGTCTCTCGAACCCGTAGGGTCTACACACTTAAGGTTCGGTGACGTTAGGGTTGTTGAGATATTAGTATATGGTAACCCGAAAGTTGTTCGGAGTCCCGGATGAGATCCCCACGAGGAGTTCCGGAATGGTCCGGAGGTGAAGATTTATATATAGGAAGTCAAGTTTCGGCCATCGGGAAAGTTTCGAGGGTAATCGGTATTGTACCGGGACCACCGGAAGGGTCCCGGGGGTCCACCGGGTGGGGCCACCTATCCCGGAGGGGCCCATGGACTGAAGTGGGAGGGGAACCAGCCCCTAGTGGGCTGGTGCGCCCCCCATGGGCCTCCCCCTGCGCCTAGGGTTGGAAACCCTAGGGGTGGGGGGCGCCCCACTTGCCTTGGGGGGCAAGCCACCCCTTGGCCGCCGCCCCCCCCCCTTGAAGATGGCATCTCCTAGGGCCGGCGCCCCCCTAGGGGTCCTATAAATAGTGGGGGGGAGGGAGGGCAGCCGCACCCTACCCCCTGGCCTCTCCCTCTCCCTCCCGTGACACTCCTCCATCTCTCTGTGCTTGGCGAAGCCATGCCGAGATCGCCGTAGTTTCCACCACCACGCCGTCGTGCTGCTAGATCTCCATCAACCTCTCCTTCCCCCTTGCTGGATCAAGTTGGAGGAGACGTCTTCCCAACCGTACGTGTGTTGAACGCGGAGGCGCCGTTCGTTCGGTGCTAGGTCATCGGTGATTTGGATCACGTCGAGTACGACTCCATCAACCCCGTTCTCTTGAACGCTTCCACGTGCGATCTACAAGGGTATGTAGATGCACTCCTCACTCCCTTGTTGCTAGATGACTCCATAGATTGATCTTGGTGATGCGTAGAAAATTTTAAAATTCTACTACGTTCCCCAAAAGTGGTATCAGAGCTAGGTCTATGCGTAGTTTCTATGTACAAGTAGAATACAAAGCAGTTGTGGGTGTGGATATTGTCAATTTGCTTGCCGTTACTAGTCTTATCTTGATTCGACGGCATCGTGGGATGAAGCAGCCCGGACCGACCTTACACGTACGCTTACGTGAGACTGGTTCCGCTGATTGACATGCACTAGTTGCATAAGGTGGCTGACGGGTGTCTGTCTCTCCTATACCTGGCCATGGGAAGCCCGGCCCGGCCGGCCCGGCCCGAGAAAGCCCGACCCGGCCCGGCCCGATGCTGCCCCCGGGCCGGGCTCGGGCCTAGATTTTGAGCCCGAAGGCCGGACCGGGCCGGGCCCGGGCCCGTCGTTTTTGCATTTCTTTGAAGGTCGGGCCGGGCCGGCCCGAAGCCCGACGGGCTTTTACGTGTTCGGGCCGGGCTCGAGCCCAGAAAATAGGCCCGATGGCTGGGCCGGGCCGGGCTCGGGCCTGGGTTTTTTTCGTCAGGCTTGGCTAGGCCCGGCCCGAAGCCCGGCCCGGCCCGAGGTATGGCCAGGTATAGTCTCTCCCACTTTAGTCGGATCGGATTCGATGAAAAGGGTCCTTATGAAGGGTAAATAGAAATTGGCATATCACGTTGTGGTTTTGGCGTAGGTAAGAAACGTTCTTGCTAGAAACCTATAGCAGCCATGTAAAAACTTGCAACAACAATTAGAGGACGTCTAACTTGTTTTTGCAGCATATGCCCTGTGATGTGATATGGCCAAAAGGATGTGATGAATGATATATGTGATGTATGAGATTGATCATGTTCTTGTAATAGGAATTACGACTTGCATGTCGATGAGTATGACAATCGGCAGGAGCCATAGGAGTTGTCTTTATTTATTCATGACCTGCGTGTCAACATAAACGTCATGTAATTACTTTACTTTATTGCTAAAGCGTTAGCCATAGTAGTAGAAGTAATAGATGACGAGACAACTTCAAGAAGATACGATGATGGAGATCATGGTGTCATGCCGGTGACAACGATGATCAGGGAGCCCCGAAGATGGAGATCAAAAGGAGCAAATGATATTGGCCATATCATGTCACTATTTGATTGCATGTGATGTTTATCATGTTTTACATCTTATTTGCTTAGAACGACGGTAGCTTAAATAAGATGATCCCTCGTAATAATTTCAAGAAAGTGTTCCCCCTAACTGTGCACCGTTGCGAAGGATCGTTGTTTCGAAGCACCACATGATGATCGGGTGTGATAGATTCTAACGTTCGAATACAACGGGTGTAAGCCAGATTTACACACGCAATACACTTAGGTTGACTTGACGAGCCTAGCATGTACAGACATGGCCTCGAAACACGGAAGACCGAAAGGTCGAGCATGAGTCGTATAGAAGATACGATCAACATGAAGATGTTCACCGATGTTGGCTAGTCCGTCTCACGTGATGATCGGACACGGCCTAGTTAACTCGGATCATGTTTCACTTAGATAACTAGAGGGATGTCTATCTGAGTGGGAGTTCATTGAGTAATTTGATTAGATGAACTTAATTATCATGAACTTAGTCTAAAATCTTTACAATATGTCTTGTAGATCAAATGGCCCACGTTGTCCTCAACTTCAACGCGTTCCTAGAGAAAACCAAGCTGAAAGATGATGGCATCAACTATATGGACTGGGTCCGGAACCTGAGGATCATCCTCATAGCTGCCAAGAAAGATTATGTCCTAGAAGCACCGCTAGGTGACACACCTATCCCAGAGAACCAAGACGTTATGAACGCTTGATAGTCACATGCTGATGATTACTCCCTCGTTTAGTGCGGCATGCTTTACAACTTAGAACAGGGGCTCCAAAAGCGTTTTGAGAGACACAGAGCATATGAGATGTTCGAAGAGCTGAAAATGGTTTTCCAAGCTCATGCCCGGGTCGAGAGATATGAAGTCTCCGACAAGTTCTTCAGCTGTAAGATGGAGGAAAATAGTTCTGTCAGTGAGCACATACTCAAAATGTCTGGGTTGCATAACCGCTTGACTCAGCTGGGAGTTAATCTCCCGGATGACGCGGTCATTGACAGAATCCTTCAGTCGCTTCCACCGAGCTACAAGAGCTTTGTGATGAACTTCAATATGCAGGGGATGGAAAAGACCATTCCTGAGGTATATTCAATGCTGAAATCAGCAGAGGTGGAAATCAAAAAGGAACATCAAGTGTTGATGATGAATAAAACCACTAAGTTCAAGAAAGGTAAGGGTAAGAAGAACTTCAAGAAGGACGGCAAGGGAGTTGCCGCGCCCGGTAAGCAAGCTGCCGGGAAGAAGCCAAAGAATGGACCCAAGCCCGAGACTGAGTGTTTTTTATTGCAAGGGAAGTGGTCACTGGAAGCGAAACTGCCCCAAATACTTAGCGGACAAGAAGGCCGGCAACACTAAAGGTATATGTGATATACATGTAATTGATGTGTACCTTACCAGTACTCGTAGTAGCTCCTGGGTATTTGATACCGGTGCGGTTGCTCACATTTGTAACTCAAAGCAGGAGCTGCGGAATAAGCGGAGACTGGCGAAGGATGAGGTGACGATGCGTGTCGAGAATGGTTCCAAGGTCGATGTGATCGCCGTCGGCACGCTACCTCTATATTTACCCACGGGATTAGTTTTAAACCTCAATAATTGTTATTTAGTGCCAGCTTTGAACATGAACATTGTATCAGGATCTTGTTTAATTCGAGATGACTACTCATTTAAATCCGAGAATAATGGTTGTTCTATTTATATGAGAGATATGTTTTATGGTCATGCTCCATTGGTGAATGGTTTATTCTTAATGAATCTCGAGCGTAATGTTACACATATTCATAGTGTGAATACCAAAAGATGTAAGGTTGATAATGATAGTCCCACATACTTGTGGCACTGCCGCCTTGGTCACATAGGTGTCAAACGCATGAAGAAGCTCCATGCAGATGGACTTTTGGAGTCTCTTGATTACGAATCATTTGACACGTGCAAACCATGCCTCATGGGTAAAATGACCAAGACTCTGTTCTCAGGAACGATGGAGCGAGCAACCAACTTATTGGAAATTATACATACTGATGTGTGCGGTCCAATGAGTATTGAGGCTCGCGGTGGCTATCATTATGTTCTCACTCTCACTGATGACTTGAGTAGATATGGGTATGTCTACTTAATAAAACACAAGTCTGAGACCTTTGAAATTTTTAAGAAATTTCAAAGTGAGGTTGAGAATCAACGTGACAAGAAAATCAAGTTCTTGCGATCAGATCGTGGGGGAGAATACTTGAGTCACGAATTTGGCACACACTTAAGGAAATGTGGAATAGTTTCACAACTCACGTCGCCTGGAACACCTCAGCGTAATGGTGTGTCCGAACGTCGTAATCGCACTCTATTGGATATGGTGCGACCTATGATATCTCTTACCGATTTGCCGCTGTCATTTTGGGGCTATGCTTTACAGACTGCCGCATTCACTTTAAATAGGGCTCCGTCGAAATCCGTTGAGACGACACCGTATGAATTATGGTTTGGGAAGAAACCTAAGCTGTCATTTCTAAAAGTTTGGGGATGCGATGCTTATGTCAAGAAACTTCAACCTGAAAAGCTCGAACCCAAATCGGAAAAAATGCGTCTTCATAGGATACCCTAAAGAAACTATTGGGTATACTTTCTACCTCAGATCCGAAGGCAAGATCTTTGTTGCTAAGAATTGGTCCTTTCTAGAGAAAGAGTTTCTCTTGAAAGAAATAAGTGGGAGGAAAGTAGAACTTGATGAAGTATTACCTCTTGAACCGGTAAGCGGCGCAGCTCAAGAAAATGTTCCTGAGGTGCCTGCACCGACTAGAGAGGAAGTTGATGATGATGATCATGAAACTTCAGATCAAGTTGCTACTGAACTTCGTAGGTCCATGAGGACACGTTCCGCACCAGAGTGGTACGGGAAACCTGTCTTGGAAATCATGTTGTTAGACAACGGTGAACCTTCGAACTATGAAGAAGCGATGGCGGGCTCGGATTCCGACAAATGGCTAGAAGCCATGAAATCCGAGATAGGATCCATGTATGAAAATGAAGTATGGACTTTGACTGACTTGCCCGTTGATCGGCGAGCCATAGAAAATAAATGGATCTTTAAGAAGAAGACAGACGCGGATGGTAATGTAACCATCTATAAAGCTCGGCTTGGCGCAAAGGGTTATCGACAAGTTCAAGGGGTTGACTACGATGAGACTTTCTCACCCGTAGCGAAGCTGAAGTCCGTCCGAATCATATTAGCAATTGCCGCATTCTATGATTATGAGATATGGCAAATGGACGTCAAAACGGCATTCCTTAATGGTTTCCTTAAGGAAGAATTGTATATGATGCCCGGAAGGTTTTGTCGATCCTAAGAATGCTGACAAGGTGTGCAAGCTCCAACGCTCGATTTATGGGCTGGTGCAAGCATCTCGGAGTTGGAACATTCGTTTTGATGAGATGATCAAAGCGTTTGGGTTTACGCAGACTTATGGAGAAGCCTACATTTACAAGAAAGTGAGTGGGAGCTCTGTAGCATTTCTCATATTGTATGTGGATGACATACTGTTGATGGGAAATGATATAGAATTCTTGGAAAGCATAAAGGCCTACTTGAACAAGTGTTTTTCAATGAAGGACCTTGGAGAAGCTGCTTATATATTAGGCATCAAGATCTATAGAGATAGATCGAGACGCCTCATTGGTCTTTCACAGAGTACGTACCTTGACAAGATATTGAAGAATTTCAAAATGGATCAGTCAAAGAAGGGGTTCTTGCCTGTATTGCAAGGTACGAGATTGAGCACGGCTCAATGCCCGACCACGGCAGAAGATAGAGAAAAGATGAGTGTCGTCCCCTATGCCTCGGCCATAGGGTCTATCATGTATGCTATGCTGTGTACCAGACCTGATGTAAACCTTGCCGTAAGTTTGGTAGGAAGGTACCAAAGTAATCCCGGCATGAAACACTGGACAATGGTCAAGAATATCCTGAAGTACCTGAAAAGGACTAAGGATATGTTTCTCGTTTATGGAGGTGACGAAGAGCTCATCGTAAAGGGTTACGTCGATGCTAGCTTTGACACAGATCTGGATGACTCTAAGTCACAAACCGGATACGTGTATATTTTGAATGGTGGGGCAGTAAGCTGGTGCGGTTGCAAGCAAAGCGTTGTGGCGGGATCTACATGTGAAGCGGAGTACATGGCAGCCTCGGAGGCAGCACAAGAGGCAATCTGGGTGAAGGAGTTCATTACCGACCTAGGAGTCATACCCAATGCGTCGGGCCCGATGACTCTCTTCTGTGACAACACTGGAGCTATTGCCCTTGCCAAGGAGCCCAGGTTTCACAGGAAGACCAGGCATATCAAGCGTCGCTTCAACTCCATTCGTGAAAGTGTACAAAATGGAGACATAGAGATTTCTAAAGTACATACGGACCTGAAAGTGGAGAATGATGTGATGGACAAGACCCAATCCTAAGCATAGCTCTAAGATCGTGTAGTTTGTTTGCTATAGCTTTTCCGAATGTCAAGTATCATTTCCTTAGACCATGAGATTGTGCAACTCCCGGATACCGTAGGAATGCTTTGGGTGTGCCAAACGTCACAACGTAACTGGGTGACTATAAAGGTACACTACAGGTATCTCCGAAAGTGTCTGTTGGGTTGGCACGAATCGAGACTGGGATTTGTCACTCCGTATGACGGAGAGGTATCTCTGGGCCCACTCGGTAATGCATCATCATAATGAGCTCAATGTAACCAAGTGGTTGATCACGGGATCATGCATTACGGTACGAGTAAAGTGACTTGCCGGTAACGAGATTGAACGAGGTATTGGGATACCAACGATCGAGTCTCGGGCAAGTAACGTACCGATTGACAAAGGGAATTGTATACGGATTGATTGAATCCTCGACATCGTGGTTCATCCGATGAGATCATCGAGGAGCATGTGGGAGCCAACATGGGTATCCATATCCCGCTGTTGGTTATTGACCGGAGAGTCGTCTCGGTCATGTCTGCGTGTCTCCCGAACCCGTAAGGTCTACACACTTAAGGTTCAGTGACGCTAGGGTTGTTGAGATATTAGTATACGGTAACCCGAAAGTTGTTCGGAGTCCCGGATGAGATCCCGGACGTCACGAGGAGTTCCGGAATGGTTCGGAGGTGAAGATTTATATATAGGAAGTCAAGTTTCGGCCATCGGGAAAGTTTCGGGGGTAATCGGTATTGTATCGGGACCACCGGAAGGGTCCCGGGGGTCCACCAGGTGGGGCCACCTATCCCGGAGAGCCCCATGGACTGAAGTGGGAGGGGAACCAGCCCCTAGTGGGCTAGTGCGCCCCCCCATGGGCCTCCCCCTGCGCCTAGGGTTGGAAACCCTAGGGGTGGGGGGCGCCCCACTTGCCTTGGGGGGCAAGCCACCCCTTGGCCGCTGCCCCCCCTTGGAGATGGCATCTCCTAGGGCTGGCGCCCCCTAGGGGTCCTATAAATAGTGGGGGGGGAGGGAGGGCAGCTGCACCCTAGCCCCTGGCCTCTCCCTCTCCCTCCCGTGACACTCCTCCATCTCCCTGTGCTTGGCGAAGCCCTGCCGAGATCACCGTAGTTTCCACCACCACGCCGTCCTGCTGCTAGATCTCCATCAACATCTCCTTCCCCCTTGCTGGATCAAGTCGGAGGAGACGTCTTCCCAACCGTACGTGTGTTAAACGCGGAGGCGCCATCCGTTCGGTGCTAGGTCATCGGTGATTTGGATCACGTCGAGTATGACTCCATCAACCCCGTTCTCTTGAACGCTTCCGCGCGCGATCTACAAGGGTATGTAGATGCACTCTTCTCTCCCTCGTTGCTAGATGACTCCATAGATTGATCTTGGTGATGCGTAGAAAATTTTAAAATTCTGCTACGTTCCCCAAAAATCCCACATGACATTGCCACCGCCACCTCGTCGGTGCCGCCAAAAAAAACAAAAGCTAAGAAAAATATTAAAAAAATGTAACTAATGGGTGCACACTGCTCTTGCGGCCGGCGAGACCGCTAGACGGGAGAGAAGAGGGGGACTGATGCGACGGTGTGGAGAAGACACTTTGGCGGGGGCGACGGCTATGGTTGGCCAGCGATGCTATGACTCCAGCTAGGGCTCTTTTGAGATATATAAGGATCTTTGGTCAGGCATGGGTGGAAGACTTTTTTTTAGGTGAGAAAGATTTTTTGGAAAGCAAAAACAAAAAAGAGAAAGGTTGTTTTTAGGCCTGGTTCAAAGCAACTCACTCGTAAGAATGAAACAGCCCAAGATCTTATAATAGGCAATAGTTGCATGCCCAGGCCCAGGCCTAGGCCCAGCCAACCCTTTGTCCTCCTCCAACGCACGCAGCAGTCACTGAGTGAGAAATATTTGGGGATGCTCACAACAGTTGGTCAGTCAAAGAATGGCACATTCCGTTACCTTCGGGATAGAGTGTAGGAAAAGGTGAAGGGTTGGATGCAGAAACTATTGTCAACAGCGGGCAAGGAGGTGCTGATAAAGTCAGTTGCCCAAGCCATACCGGTTTTTTCTATGTCTTGCTTCCGACTACCGAGGGGTCTATGTGACAGTGTAACTTCAATCATACGGCAATTCTGGTGGGGATCTAAACCGGGAAAGAGAAAACCTGCTTGGGTTTCTTGGGACGTCATGACAAATCCCAAAAACTTGGGCGGCCTCGGCTTTAAGGATATAGAAGTTTTTAATCTTGCTCTACTTTGTAGACAGGCGTGGAGGTGCCTGACAGAGCCGCGTTCCTTGAGCTCTCGCATTCTAAAAGCAGCTTACTATCCAAATTCGTCCATCTTTGAGGCAGAGCTGGGTTCAAACCCATCCCAGATATGGAGATCTATTGTAGACGGGAGAGACGTGTTGAAACTTGGAGCGATCATGCGGATAGGGGACGGACGTTCGACCAATATCTGGCAACACAATTGGATACCCCGTTCGGGCATGATGAGGCCGATCACATCCTTGATCCATGACCCTCCAGAGACAGTAGCAGATTTAATTGATGCATCGACCGCTTCTTGGAGGGAAGATCTGATTAGACAAGTGTTTGTTCCAGTTGATGCCGAGGCCATTCTGAGGATTCCCCTATGCACTCGTCAGGTCGACGACTTTTGGGCGTGGTCCGAGGATCCGAGAGGGCGGTTCTCTGTCAGGACTGCATATAACATGATATACCGTATAAAGAGTGGAAGAGAAGCATGGCTTGAGGAAGGAGAACATACTTCCAATGTCCAAGGGCTGACGAAGAGCTAGACTGCCTTATGGAAGTTAAAAGTGCCGTCGAAGCTGAAAGTTTTTACATGGAGATTGGCCCAGCATTCGCTACCAACGGGAGATCTACTGCAGCATCGAAACATGGCCACCACAGATGTGTGTGGGGTGTGCGGGGCGCAGGATAGTTGGCGTCACTCACTACTGGATTGCGCCCTGTCCAGGAGCATTTGGGCTCTGTCGAAGGAAGAGATGGTGCAACATATGGCGAGGAACCGAAGTGCTGATGCAAAGGAGTGGCTTTTCTCCATGTTTGATTCGATGCCCAGCGACGAGCTTGTAACAATGATTGTCACTCTTTGGGCGATCTGGTCTTCACGAAGGAAGTTAATACATGAGGGAATTTTCCAAACACCGTTTTCCACCCACGGTTTCATATCAAATTACCTGTCAGAGATTCAGTTCATGGAGAAGCCAGCGACGGACAAGCAAGCACCGGCTCCTAGAACGGCGGAGTGGATCCCTCCTCCAGAACATCACATGAAAGTCAATGTCGATGCAGCGGTTGCCAGACATGGGGGCTTCGGGACAGCAGCAGCAATTTGTCGAGATGGCAGTGGGGAGTTTCAAGGGGCGTCAGTGATCCGTTTCAATAACATCGATGATCCTGAAACGTTGGAGACTTTGGCAATACGTGAAGCTCTGGCCCTCGCGGATGACTTGCTCTTCTACAGGATTTCAGTGGCGTCTGATTGTAAGATGGCTGTTGATGCGATCAAGCAAGGCACGTGTGCACAATATGGGGCAGTGGTACATGAAATCATAGTCCGGTCTAGAATTTTTTCTTCGTGTTTAATTAGTCATGAATTTAGAACCTCGAATGTTGAGACTCACAAATTAGCAAAGCATGCATTATCCCTGGGTTTTGGCTGCCATGTCTGGTTAGGTCACCCAGGAAATTTGGATTTCGTTCCTGTAAACATTATGACGGGTGAATAAAAGCTTTGCTAGTTTGTCTCAAAAAAAAAAGCAGTCACGCACAGTTTATGCCTGTTCCTAAAAAAAATAACGCGCAGTTTACCCTTTTTTGCCCTGCCTCCTTCCAAACCCTCCGCCGCCGTCGCTCTGGCGCTCGTCTCGTCCTCATCGTCGTCAGGGCCGAGATCGGCGAGCGCGACGACGCATTCGACGAGGTACGTTCTGCGTCCATTCCCTCTCGATTAGGCACCTCCCCCCTCCGGCGGAATGGCACTTCACAGCCACGCCAACTCTGAACCGGAACAAATTCTTTGTGTATGGGCTATTCATGTTATTTCCCCTCGATACTTCTGCTGATTGGATGAAGGAAATAAGCAAAACAGCTCAAGTTTTTAATTTTCCTTTAGAAATTGGAAGCGTAGAAGCACAGGAGCAGATTACATCTATATGCGAATTTTTGTTTTTACTGCCCCCTTTAGCTATGTCATTTTGAGGAACACGAACAGGAGCAGATTACTATTTTCCTTGCTAGATTGGCAGAAACCGTCGATCTTTTCGCTTCTGCGTGCTGTGTCACTCTTACACTTCTGCTGAATTGATGAAGGAAACAATACAAAACAGCTCAAATGTTCAATTTTCTTTTCGAGGCAGAAGTCTACTGGACAGGAACATATTACATCTATATGTAAAATTTTATTAGTGCCCCCTTTAGATGCTTGCATTGTTGTTTCTTCTCTCTTTAGTTTAGCAAGAGAACATGAAGCATTTCTAGCTTCTGCCTGCCACACCAGTATCACTTCCATGACCGTTGTTGTATTTTTGTGGAACAGGGACACGGGGCGGTGAGATTGTGTTGATCAATCGGTTTGGAGCCTGGTTCTGCTTGTAGTAGCAAACTAGCAATATCAAGTAAGCTAGTGGTAGTTACTTTGAGTTTTGGTGGCCATGGATGGTAGTAGCTCCAACAAGAGACGGGTAGAAGCTCAGCTAGAGGGAGATAGCAATGCTAAGAGGCACAATGTCACCATGAGGTTGGAGACCCTCGACTGCTCTGTCTGCTCTGAGCCCCTCAGACCTCCGATATTCCAGGTAAATGCACTACGTGTATGCATACCTAAAACTTCTTATAAAAGTTTACAGAGGGAGTATTTTCTTGTCCTCGACTCCAGCATCTGATAAAGCTCGGGATAAAATTGGAGTTTTGATGAATGCGTATAGTTGGGTGTAATGCTGGTTGTCAGGAAAGAGTTTCTTATGAACATAACTACCTATGCTTGACAAAAATAATGAAATGTTCACGTTAGACCCTGTTTTTTTATTTCTATGCATATGTTTATTTTTCCTCGGACTCCAACCTTTGATAAAGCTGGGGGTAAAATCAGAGCTTTAATGAATCTATCGTTGGGTGTAGTGCTAGTTGTCAAGAAAGAGTTTCCTATGATCATAATTAGCTATGGTAGACAAAATAATTAAATCTGCAGTACTAACGTATCATGCCGTTGTGTAGTATTTGTTTTTCTGTTAAAACTTATGCTCACATGACATCCCTCTTTTTTTTTTTCCTGTTTCCACAGTGTTCTTTGGGACATTTCATATGCTTGTCTTGCCGTAGTGAGATCCTGGACAAGAAGTGCCATTTGTGCTCTGCTGTAACTTCCTTTGAGCGCTGCTTTGGGATGGAACATGTCGTCAAGTCAGTCACTGTTGCTTGCTCCAATGCCAAGTATGGATGCGCCGAGCAGATCAGCTACTATCAGAAGGAAGAACACGAAAAGATGTGCCCAAACGCCCCATGCTTCTTCCCAGAGTCTGGCTGCGGCTTCGCTGGGTCTACAATGGCGCTCCTGGGCCATATGACCGGCAAGCACAAGTGCCCGTTATCAACCTGCGATGATCCTAGCATGGTGAATGTTTATCTGTACTTGGAACCGGGCTTACGTGTTCTACACTGCCACGAAGATGATCAGTTTTTTTCTGTTCAACATGGCATCTGAGCCATTTGGGCATGCCATCTCTGTCGTGTGTGTGCAACCTTGGGTGACAGAACCCAAGTTCACATGTGATTTGTATTACAACAGCTCGACAACCGACGATTCTCAGCATTCTTGTTGCAAGGTAAGAAGCTCATCACTGTCTGATGGGCTACCAACGGGCTATGACCTGATTGTGCCCAAGGGCAAGGTATCTGATGAAGGAAACGGCATCATGCTCAGAGCCACCATCCGCAGAAAGCGCAATGTCTTTTATGATTCTGATTCTGATGAAGAACACAGAGCTTTAGGTCGCAGCAAAGGAAATGGCCTGAATCCTCATCATTCTGATCCTAACCATGAGCGACCTGTACCCTTGGCTGCCAGATTGATTCCTGATTATTCTGAGTCTGAAGATGAACGACCCTTAGCTGCCAGATTCTCCAAAATCTGCGGCTATGAACGTTGAAGGTTGTGGACACGTCGTTTTTCCAGTTGGTTTCAGCGTTTTGGTTCCTGGATATATATGTCTCTCAAGATCTCATAGGAAAACACTGTTGTTTCGGTTAAAGACCCTTTTGTTTCGGCGTTTGAATTCCTGCGCAGGGCCGTGTGGCTGTTGCTGATCCAATAGGAAAACGCTGTGTTAGTGCTGCTGGATGGTAGGTTGCTAGCGCATTTCTGAGCTACATTTTGGTGATGCGAAGCCTCATGTCGGAGATTGGAGATATCAACAGGATAGTCTTAAAAGTAAGGTCTATGAAAAGGCGTCGCTTACCTTTCCAACCATGTGGAGAATAGAACTTCTTTTGCCTGAATATGGTGGTGTCCAGTACTCCAGTCAGATGTTTTTTATGTTTTCTTTGAGATGGTGAATCAAATGCTTGATCATATCCAAGTGGGATGTCATGTGGAATTGTAGTAATTCATGTAGGAGTAGTTAACTGCTTGGTTGGTGGTTACTCTTTCCGCTGTTGAACTTTGGGTATCTGTTTTTGAGATAACTTTGAGAGTGGAAGATTATTTCATACAGTCCGCCCTTGTTCTTCCGTGAGTCAGTTTCATGTAGATCTAGAGTCGAGCCTTTTATGCATGGTTTACAAAATAGTTACTCTGGTGTCGTGATTTTCTTCAAGTGCTCCATGGTGGTCCAAAGAGCGGTCTCCTTGATGGGCCACCAATCATTGGGGAGTCGCATTTGAGCTTGCGGATTCATGCATCATCATCCTCCATGGCCCCCTCACCTTCTAGTTTTTTCCTCGCGGGCGGAGCGCAAAGATGAAAGGTGGAATATCGACTTTAGCCTTGTTTCCATCGAGCCAAGGCGAGTCCAAAAAATTGCCAATGGAGGTCGTCATTGAAACATAGAACAAGGCCACTCCTCATCACAAGGGCTCCCCATACCAACCCACATCTTTGTTGGATCTTTTCATTCCTACCACGGCCATGTTAGATGGAATTTTTGGATTTCTTTGGCCCGAAATTTTCAAATGAATGTTGAATTCAAATTTCTTTTGCTTCAAAACATAATATTTTAAGCCTTTCCTTACACAACGTTGTTCCTGTTCAAATGGTCAGCCCGTATTTCCTTTCATCGGAAGCTTGTGGGTTCTAACCACCCCTCCTGCTTGGTGCTGGAATTTTTGTTCTAAACTCAAAAACACTTTAAAAGACCAGTTGACAAAAATGGCGATTCGATCATGCGACTCCGTGGAGCTACAGCAACCGCCTTACGACAATGCTAAAGGTTGTCTTTTTGTTTGCCAAGGCATATGATCGCTATTTGACATCAGTTAAATGTTTAAATTTAAAAAAATTGAAGGTATTCGAATTTTTTGCTGGGTAATGGAAAGGCCTGTTTTCTACCGGTTTCTGAAAATCTCAGTCGAGATTAAAAACCCGGATGCATAGCGGTTTCAAACAAAAGAGCAGTGCTAGACAAACGACAGCTATATGTGCATGATGGCAAATGCATCCAGAGGCAGAACGTGACACCAAACATAGGAGTGGCCGACGTTTAAAATGCCAAGCAAAGATAATCAAGTACAAATAAATAACACAGTTTTTCAGACTTTGTGAGCTCAGAATATTAGGTAAGTATTATATACGAATATAGAGTACAGATATAAGAAAATATCGGGAAGGAATGGAAGAACTAGGTAGGATTTCTTTTCCGAGTCAAAAGAATTTGAAACCTAGCTGGTATCTTTTTAGAGTCAAGAGACTTAGAAAGCTAGGTGGGATTTTTTTTTTCTGATGATTGGGGAAATTTGGAGGTTGGTATTGGATGCAAACCCACGTTGGATCCATGGCAGACCGCCGTCCCGACGTGCGTGCGCCGCACGGGCGGACGCTGCCCATCGTCGTGTCTGGGCAGCCGATCATGGCCATAAGAAGAGTCAACCACGACCATTGACGCTCTACGATGCTGGCGTGTAATACCCGTGTGTTACTTAAGAATAATTAAAATGCATTAGAATTAATTTTTTCTTAATATCAGTCTTCTAAGAGCTCTGACATGCTAGTATTTGTTATGGCCATGATGCTAGTATTTCTTAATATCAGTCTTCTAAGCGCTAGTGGCTTCCGCTCTGGTGGTAGAGGAGTACTAGCCTAACCCGCGCGGCGGCACGCCGCGCTTGGTGATTACTTACGAATATATGTAGTCTATTGATTTAAGAATAAATCAATGCATACTCATTTACTTTTTAATTCAAGAAAGTCAGACGGATATATAGAGCTATTGAAGACACTGAAGATGTGAATTTATTAAAATCTTGCAAATGTGTGGATACAAACAGACTATTTAGAAGTGGCACGCTTCTAAGATAAACTAATTATTCAAACTATATGCAGTCCACTCTATGTGGTAAACTGTATATAGAGACACAACCACGCTGTAGAAGTAAGCCACACAACCACGATGTAGAAGTAAGCCACACAACCACGCCATATAAGTAAGCTAGAAGCAGTCTGTGATGGATTAGATCATCCTGGTGTATCCTCCTGTAGGATTGGCGCCGGTGATGAAGTGGTACAGAGCTTTTGCAAATTCTTACAGACGTCCAATAGAAAGATGCGCGCATGTGTACGTGATGATAGGATCATCGCTGTCTGGGCGCTGAAGGTACATACGGAGTGGCAATATATCAAAAAAATTATTGCACATTGCTGCTAGAATCATTGTTTGTCTTGTAAACTTGTTTTGCTGTGTAGCTACTTGCTGACGGGCCATATTGAATCGCCATTGCTTTGCTTGTGCATTTTCTCTGGCTGTGAACAGTCTTTCCTTTGTAACTTCAAGAGCATAGTAATTATGGTCATTGATGGAAATATTATAATCTGCACAGATACATTATAAGGCATGCCCGGCCCAAACCATCCCTCTCTTTCCTGCTTCCTCTACCACCAGAGCGGAAGCCACTAGCGCAGAAAAAATAGATGGATTGAGCGACGTGACATTAACCTGGATTTAGCCTCTCAACCGCCACCGCCACCGCCACCTCTAACCCTCCGATCGTAGCCTCCGCTGCCCTGCCCAAACCGCGAGAAGTCGTCACCAACGAGGACGGCCATGGGCATGTTTGTGGTGGCGTAGGGGTTTGCGGCAGAGTCAGCGACCAACGGCTAAGGATAGCAGCATTGGCCAGATTGTTGCACTGAACCCCACCATATCAGGCCCTCCGCATGCACCTTCTGCAAGTCGTCGGTGATGGCTCCCACCGGTAGTCGATGATATCTCATGCGTGCGCCGCCAACTCGACCGCATAGGGGAGATTGTACCGGCGCTGAGAGATGAATTGCATCCTGGCAGTTGGGGCTCCGGCGAGGTATGGACGGCCCCGGCGGCAGGCACCACTTCGGCAAGAACCACCATGACCTACCCACCAAGAAAGAAGAACACCGCTTCGTGAGGCGAAGCGAATCGGAGATGGCAAACCCTACCAGAAGTATCATGCAAAGTGGCGATCAGAAGCATCGATCTGCAAAGCGGCGCCCAGAAGCGTCATGAAGACCAACACCGTCTAACCGCCATGCAAGTCAGCATTAAAAATATATATATGAAACCCTTTAAAACAACACCATGTGACATATATATGATAAGCAATCCAAACTACTCAAAATAAACCCCCTCTAAAACAAGGACACACAAAAGGCGCGCTGGATCGTAAGCAAAAAAAAGGCATGCAAAGGAGATCCTCGCATGCAAATCCGCATCAGCGCCCGCTTACGAAAGTATTGCATGACAGGAGTAGGCATCACTCAAAAAACAGCCACATATACAAATTAGAACCATATCCAACACAAACAAAAAAAGAAAAGAAAAAAGGCAGTGGCAGATGCATGTTTCAGAACCTAAACTCATCAAGAGGAGTAGGCCGACCGAAAGCACCGGCCACACGCAAAGGCACACCCTTGGAACGATTAACAACAGACGGAGCACCCACCAAGCGATGATCAAGGTGAACATCAGCAGGAAGAGAAAAAGGATAAACCCATGAGTCGTCTGGGCCACCGAGGAAGCTGCAACAAAACATTGGACGAACTGCATTAAAAACAGGCCGAAATCCATGTAGCTAAGCAAATGAACCAAAAAAAAACATGTCGCATGGACCACACACAAAGACCCACACAAGCAGCTTATAGAAAGGAAAAAATCATCACCAACCGTCCCAACGTCAACAAAAAAAAATTATGCCCATCTTACAACAGCCAGCACAACCAACATAATACACAGAGAAGAAGCAGAAACTCACCAGATCCCACGCCGGCGAGCGGAGCAGCAGGCATCAGACCATCAAATGCACAAGAACAATCAGCAGTAAGAGTGTAGCCTTGACAAAAAGGAAGAGAAGTAATAAGCGAGTGTAGTAAGCAAGGCAGAAAAAGAAACGTACGCAAGCAGACAGAGACAGTCGCATGCATAACAAGAAGCCAACGCACTTGCCTTAAGTAGAGTCAACAGACTCAACAGGCCACTTCCCTAAAGAAATCTCTTGACGGCGGCGATCAAGACCGCCGATGGGGAACCAAACGTTGACCATGTACAAAAAAAAGCAACCAAATGAAGCGACCACACTCCGAGTAAACCAATACGTAAACATACTAAATAAGCTTGCAAATACTCGAGTAGGCTGAATGAACTTACCAATCCGTCCAAAACGCAACGGCCGGCGAACCGCACGGCGGCAACGACACCTTAAATGAACAACAGGCAATTCATCACGGACAACAACCTCTTCCATTACTGTGGGATGATCCGCGGGAGGGAAACGACCGCAGCCATTACGCACACGGGCGATAACAGCCGCCCGGATCCCTGGAGGACGCCCCGCCGGCCCCGACCAGACCGAACAACAGGAGGAGTAACCATCGCTGCCTCTATAAATCCTGCCACTAAATGCAGGAAGGAACGCGCACCTGGCTGAAACCAGAATGAGAGGAAGCTCAATGGGAAGGCCCATATTTATAGTAGGCGACGACGAATCGAAGACAGCCACTGCATGTGAGGAAGAAACGACCAGAAGAATAAAGAAAGGCGGCAGCCGACGGAGTACCAGGCCTAGAAAGCACGACCGAAGCGGCAGCCGATTGCACAAAGGCCCTGTTTGAATACTCTAACACAGTTAGAGTTAGAGTTATTTTATAACCTACTCTAACCCAAATAAGCACCTCTCCATCGGAATAGTTGGATCCACTCTAACCCTCCCTGTTTGAATACTTTTGGGTTATTTGAGCCCCCAACTAACCCAAACTAGCTTTAACCCCACGATCCAAACAGAACCAAAGACACACGCGCCGCGAAGAAAAATCCAATTTTGAAACAACAGACGGTGTAAAAGTTGGCCACGACAGCATGGGATTCGGTACATGCAATCAAGGACAAACGGAAAGAGACAAAACCGTTGGAAAAAGACGGAGGAACATGCACACAACACATGCAGCCCAATGGAAACTGCGCATCGTGCATGCACATGCAAGCCAATTGCATGCTAGAACCAGGGACCCACCCAGAATCGCTACATGAACACGGACGGCACACAGCCAAATCCCCTACTAAAACACATGTCGCACACCCATTGGTGTGATTTCTACTGATAAGAAAAAGTTAAAAAACAGGGTAAAAGAAACCTGGTCAGATTTAGTATATGTATAATTCCGTTGCTGTGCTTGGTCCTGCGACTTGCACTATGTTACACTGATCTAGAGATATACTGCTGCTAGTATTTCTTTTGCTAGCCACTATACCGTGTATATGAGTTCTTCTGCAATTGCTCTTTGTTCATTGGTCACGGTGCTGTTGAAAAGAAATATGTTCCGGTAAGCAAGTAATCGTCGTGATTATTTGGGCTTACGCGGAGACATGAGGATTATCACATAAGCTTCATAATATCACTAACCTTCTTATTTCCATATTCACATAATGTTTATATTGGTGTCACGACCGCAAACGTATTATACCGATCACAATTCAGGTATGGGACTATCTAAGTTCTCCGCTGGGGGCGACACTTGTTCCGAACAGGGTATCGGTGATGGATCCTTGGGAACGACCCATACTAGTAAGTCAAGTTGTTGCACCTCAGGGGACCAAAGGACTCTGCTCTTATGGAACCCAGGTGGTTTTGGTCGAGACTGTCGATGTTAGAGTACCCCTTTTAAGAGTGTAAAAGTGTGAAATTTCACCCCTGTGACCCCGGGTTGGAAAGCTTGCTGGTCACGTGTGATGCGAATATTTTCCTTATACACCGCCGTAAATATTTCCAGTATTTCGGTCGAACTCTGTTCGATATTATCTTTTAATTCAGCATTTTGTACTACTTTATTTTTCGCCGCTAAATCTTTCCATTGTTGCCATATCATTTTCTTGAAATTGAATTACACCGTTGTGATATCCATAACACTTTCTCCTTCTGTACTCTTGGATAAATGCTACTTGCTGGATATGAATCATCATACTCACCCTTGCTTAATTTCTATTTTCAGCCCAAAGCGGTATTGAGCATGGCTTTGAGCAGTAGGCGTAGCATGCGCCGGAAGGGAATAAATTAAAGTACTTTAGAAGTTTATTTTCAGCAAGAGCTATATGTATCCCCAGAAATATATATAGGGATTGACTATTCGTCACCCTGGGTGAGGAATAGTTATTCTTCACCCACCTCTATTTTGATATCTATGAACCGTAATTTTACGTTTCATAAATTTTGTCTTATTTTAGACATAAAAAGAGAACATAAGAAAACCTGTAATGTCATAAAAAATATGTTATGTTACGTAAAATTACAAATGTAAAAACATAGTGTAAAATGTACATAAAATACATTTTTTGACCTATATTTTTTTGTATGCCAAATTTTATGCAGTAAATCAATATGAATGTAACTATTTGTATTTCAAATGTAATTTGTATTTATGAAATGATCGTAAAATTACCTCGGGTGAAGAATAACTTATTCTGCACCCTGGGTGATGAATAATAACACTATATATATATATATATATGTGTGTGTGTGTGTGTGTGTGTGTGTGTGTGTGTGTGTGTGTGTGTGTGTGTGTGTATTATGGTGAAATGTCTTAGTTTAGGCCTCACACGTTTATAACCTTTTGTTTATAAACGCGTGGTGGCTGTTACGTCCGAGCCGTGTTTTGGGGCGTGACATGGCGTGCCTGGTGTCCTGGTGCGGGCGTGCAGACAGCTCATGGCGTCCACTGACAGCCGGACATGACCACAGATCATCGGTGCTCTAAACTTGTGCAGGACTCTGTGCATCTACAAATTCACTTACCTCTGTTGTTGGGACCTACTGATTGGCCACGGGCATCTTTGACCATCGAGATTGAACTGCCAGACTATCCGAGAGATCAGACATGCAACCAGCGGCCGGGGAGAAGCAACAATGCAATATGGCGATTGATAGAAGGATATGTATGCGCTATCGCCGCTATACTACCAATTTTGCATGCTTTGATTGCGTACGAGATTATGGTAGAGTACATGGGATGATTGTAAATCTACAATCACTAACCTAAATGGGCATACATATGGACAGCCGTTTGGACTTATTTTATCGGATATAATCTGATTTCTTTCCTCGGATAATCTACAGAAAATAGCGGATAATCCACATCTGCGGGATACCAGGGATACCATATCCGCTGGATATCCGATTGAGGTTCCCAATATCCGCTGGATATCCGCTGGATACAAAAAAAATCGGCTGCAAACCTGAGGTTCCCAAAAATGTGATGCTACTTTTTTCAATTATTTTTAGTGAATTTGTTTTTGAAAACAGTTGAAATCTGTGAACATTTTTTAAAACAATTGATAAACTTTTTCAGATTAGCGAGCACTTAGGCCGGCCCAGTTGCGCCCGACAGGAGCCATGCCGTCGCCTAGTTAGGCCAAGGCCTAAGCATATTTTTTTCTTTTCTAATTTTTCGTTTTTCCTCCCTTTTTTTGTTAATTCGTTTTTATCCTTTATGAACGTTTTATTATTCTTTTTCAAATCTGTTCAGAAAATTGAAATATTGTTTAGAATACCAAAGTAACAGTTCTAAGTAATTCTTATAAATGATGATTTATTTTTCCTTCAATTATTATTAAATATATTTTACAAAAAAACATTTATTGCTTTCAATTTGATCCTTTTATGATTATCTCCAGGAGTCCTGGTAGCAGGAATTACTTACCCAGAGTATCATCATTAATTGTTGGATACCAGTTATTGTCTACAACAACTCATGCTTTTGCAATAGTCTTTCCATGTTGACATGAATGTTTGAAATACAATTTACATTTCGTATTTAGTAAATTAGAAATATAGCCAAAGCCAGCGTGTTTGCAGCTATATAATATGATATGCTGAAACAAAAGGAGATGCACAAATATGCAGCTACTAACGCATAGAAGCTCGACCACATGATTATTCCTTGAAGCATGATTTTTTTTAAAGTCCGTACTATATCTGGTTGGGGGCAAGGATTTTTTTATTATGGAAATGAAGGAATACGAAAAAAAGTTAATAAGAAAATGGTCACTTATGTGTGTATTGATACCTCTTTTTTTAATAAAGACAGAAGATTAATGGCGATCACAGGTGGGCGTCGACCAGATTTCTTTTCTTCTCACGTTATTTAATTTGATCGATATTTTGTGGGATTAGCGCTTTTAATGGTGGCCAACATGGGTGAGTGGACATTGACCCAATTTTTCCCTCACGGTGCAATTTCCATACACGAGGGGTGGCTCCAGAGTACGCCATTTTAGTTTTGTAGGACAAAAACTGATGTCAAAGCCAGAAGTTGAACTAAAGACTACAACCTTAAGACCTTCATCCATTTACCAACTACTCCGTACTTGGTTCTTGTCAAGTTCAAAAAAAGTAGCAGCATTTGATCATTTTGTCTCTTCTTATTAGTGCATCAATACAAATTGCAGCCTGGAGGCGGTTCAAGTGCTTTGCACATCCCTGAAGGAAACGTGCTAGTTGTGTGCATGAACCATGAAAAGCATGCACATGCATTACCAGAACCATGCTTTTGACCCCCCCCCCCCCCTCCTAAAATAACATGGTAATTTCACGCACCCTAGATCTCACAGGTTATTTACTAGCACTGTGGTAACTTTTGACTCGGGTTTTTTTTTATTGAAACATAACCCAATAACTTC
Organism: Triticum aestivum; assembly: GCF_018294505.1. Lineage (NCBI taxonomy): Eukaryota > Viridiplantae > Streptophyta > Magnoliopsida > Poales > Poaceae > Triticum > Triticum aestivum. The sequence goes on from NC_057800.1 coordinate 18,092,801, forward strand.
TGTGTGAATAATATGGTACTTTACACATCACATACATGATAACTAACATACAAACACCATGGTAAGTTTGACCAGGGCATTATTTTTGTTGAAACACACCCTCGATAACTTTTGTGTAACTAATATGGTAATTTATGCACGACATACCTGATAAATTACGTACAAACACCGCAGTAAGTTCGGGGGGGGGGGGGGGGTGGGTTGAAACATACCTAGCTTATGTGTAAATAATTTGGTAATTTACGCACTGCAGACATGATAAACTACGTACAACACCATGTAACTTTGACTCGGGAAAAAAGTTGTTCAAACATACCCCGATAACTTATGTGTAAAAAGCATGGTAACTTACATACCATAGGGCCTGGTTACTTTTGACCAAAAAATTATTGAAATATACCAACATGAGATCAAGTTTTGAACATCTTGTCATGGTGGATTTGATGGTGAAAAGGGATTCTTGAATCATGACAACGGTTTAAGCTATAAAACATTTTGAATTTTTGAAATGGGATAATCTAGGATGCCATCAGATTTCCCCCCTCTAGTGCGTATGGGGAGAAGGGTGAGGCAAACATTTTCTATGCTCCTCGTAACTTCAGTGTAAACATCATGGTAACTTACATACTACATGTGTTGTAACTTACCTAGCCCCGCCATGATATTTTGTCCGGAAAACGTCGATGCAACTCCATTTTGTTCTCCTCAGAGCAACCTCCCTACGGAGATATTAAATATTAAATGGTCTCCATCAATACTAATTTCCAGGTGTTTAGACTTTTAGAATACAGTTCTCTGGATGCAGCCCCAATCAGCATAATTCTAGATATTATTCCACTGACAAGCACAACAGCTCAAACAACAAATATTGGAAGACAATCCAAAATAGCAAAACACTCATCAATAATATTCAACAATAGCTCCAGTCGGATAACAAAGGATAATATGATCACAACCCAAAGACCAAGGGTTTAAAATCTTTTGACAACATACATTCCTGAATTTGTGTCAATATCCAACGATGGCAAATATTGACAAAGGATTGCTAATAACCTAATGGTGTTTGAAAACTCTCAGCATCATCCTGCAACTTGCTCGATCAGATATACACCCTTGCTATCTGTTGTTTCAGAAAATTCTCCTATAATCTAGTCATAGCAAAGATAAGAGGTCTAAAGACTTGCAGAACCAAAATTCAGAGGCAGTACTGAACGAATATGAATGAACCAACAGCAACTCCAGTACAAACTTTAGATCTAAAGAGTACCTTAAATTGAACCCGCTGGGCACTGGAATTATAAAACACAGGTGCCAAACGTTTTACAGAAAAGAAAATCGTGGGTGGAATCCTTCTGCGTTAGGGCCGGCGATTAGGCCGTGTGGCGAGCCGTATCGAGGGGAGGGGAGGCAGGATAGCGTGCAACTTATGAGTTGATTAGTCTCAGGTCTATGTTTTGTGAAGTTTGATCTATGGACTGAACAAGTGCAATAGGTTTTGAAATTTTCTTGAATCATTAGTTCAAAACTATTCCAAAAGAGAGTTTAAAGAAATGAGGTTAAGAGAGTAGACTAAAAAAAGAGGTTTAACTGAATCATTAGACAGAAAATGATGTTTTGAGCCCAGGTTGTACCACAGCAATAAAATGCATGTTGTGCATGAAGCCGTAAACCCTTCGAACTTTTCAAATACCAGTTAAACTCACTATATCAAGATCATTTTTCAAATATCAGTTAAACCCACTCAATCTCAGCATTGGTAACAGAAAAAAAGTGAAGAACTCATTGAAGGTCCTAAAAATGCTTTCACCAGAAGGAGTAGGACCATGCAGTTCCAACATTATTCAAGGAAAGTGTCACCATCACAACACTGAATCTTCTCTGTCAACTCTACACATTAGAGATTGACAACAACATGGTTTACTGGTAGTGGAAATGTAAATTATATATATGCTATGGAATGACATAGCCTCACTCTTTGTTTTTTCACAGGAAGAGGAGAAAAAAGCTTCCAATTGAGAAGCATAATAATACATATGAACACCAAGGATAGCATGAACAGAAGAAGAAGAAAAACACAAATGCAGTCTGATTGTTCCTATGATTATCATATATAAATATAAATCCTCCTTATGGGCACAACTCCAGGAAGTATTACAGCCTTGACCTTGAGGCCAACATCGGTCGATCGGTTACCCAAACTCCCATCAATACACTGGAAGATGGGACACAAAAGCATTATATATACCTTAGCACTGCTTAATCTGGCCACGCCGTGGTGAATGGTGAGAATTTTGGAAGGGTAGTCTTTGGCAGCCATCCAAACAGGCTTTTAGACATGATGTCATATAATGAAACTAAAGATTAATTTTTAAAATAAGAGAAGTGAAGTTGTAAAATATAGCATATGGTGAAAGCAGTTTGTAAAATAGAGAAAGCATCAAATTCAGATTAGCATTGTGTGACATGGTGAAGCTAATGACTACAAAAGAAAACAAACATTGAGCGAGCAAGAGTAGAATAGAGCAGTGTGATTCACAACTTTATGACAGAACTATCGTGAGACCAATCAGTAGGAAAGGATATAAATATGAATCTAACAGATGTAGTTAGTAAATGAAGGCGGTTGATAAAGAAATAGACAGACACATGCTTTGTTATGTAGCTGTGAGCTTGATGTTTAACATATTGAAAATAAAGAAATAGGTTAGTGCTCACCGTGAATGATGTACTCTTGCTGCTCATTCTCATTCTCTTGAGTCTATTCATCAAATCATAAAACACAGTTAGAATTATGAAATGTGATCTATCTACGAAAGAGGAGTAAAACGGGATGCGGGAGCGATGAATCTTAAAAATGTTTTGTTGCGGAGCGATGAATCTTAAAAGTGTTGTGTTGCTTATAAAACTTGTGCAAGCTAGTGAGGTACGTTATGGGTCTTCTATGGCGGCCAGGGGAGGAGGAAACACTTATCTAGTCATACGAGTCAAGCGATTGAACTAGGGAATTTTGCCATACTTGTAAGAAAACAATATAATCTTTGCATCTGAACCTTTAGTGAATATTGAGAAAAAATATTAAGTTTAGCTAATCAAACTGAAATGATGAGATATTTCGTGCGAAGCACATTTTATAATTTGGTAATGTATATGCTCTTGTACTACTACATTGGTATAAAAAGTAACTATCGATGCCACGTCCTGGAGATCATCATGGGTCGAGTGTCAGCATGCTCTTGCTATCCAGGCTAGTCTCACAACAACTTGTATGTTTCTGTTAAAAAAATTGTATGTTAAAGTACACACTTGTTGACAAGTTTTGGAAGGCTAAAATATGCCTACTATTAACATTGTATAGATTACACGATTGAGGATTCAGGTGGCATGCTAAATGGGGATTCAAGTATTCTAGCGTTTGTTTGAATGACGGAGAAAACACGGGCCGTTGAATTAAGTCAAGAAGCGCCTAATCATACAAGGAGGGTCTTCTTATTCTAATTTTTTTTTGCGTGTGATACAAGGAGAAACTTAACAAGCAAGCAAACCAGAAGTCACCGATACAAATTTGAGAGCCCTCCCTCTATTCGTGCTTGATAATTTTGGAGTAAATTAGCAATCTGGCTGCAAGTTGAACAATATTAAGGTACACACATCATGTCCTGTATACAAGCACTCGAACCGACGACGACATCCATCGATCGACAAAAATAGAAGTTTTGAGCTTTCTAGTTTCTACTGTACGAGGAGCCGAACGGAATTAGACCTGATGGTTGACGGCGTCATTGAGGGCGACAGGCGCAGCCAGAGCATTTTGGCGGCGCCGGTGGGCTCTTTTCTTGCGGATCTGGTGGCGGCGGAGTTTCGCCGAGGTGGTTGCCGAGGTCGCGGTCTTTGTGTAACCGTGCACCTCCGCGAGGTGCTTCTTGTACAACATGCATCTCTCGCAGCCGCGCATGGCGGCAGAAGGAAACCCTAGAGGGCTATGGTCAAGAGTGTGGAGAAATGTGGACGGGTGTGGTAGATGGACACGTAAGTTGGGGTATTTACCCAGTTGCGGGCGTGTGGAATCGGTAGAGCCAGTTTTGGGCTTTGGCTATGAAAACACAGTTGGGCTGAGCATTTGGCATGGGCCAGGAGGATGGTATTTTTGGACCTCAGCTGGAAGGACCGAGTGGGCCAGTTTTTATGAGGGTTATATTGTTGTGGAAAAAGAGCTCAGCAGTGTGTTGACCAAGCTCTGAATGAGACGGACGGCGGCAGGCAGTGGATTTGGGCGAGAAAACAGTGGTGGCGGAGTAGGAGGGAAGGGCGTGGTGTTGGAGCCTAAGAGGAAAGGAAAGAACCGAGGCCGCCGCGGCTGTGCGAGCCCGGGCATCCATGCCGACAACATGGCGGCGCGAACAGGAGCCCATTGCCCCGTGAGATCGAGAGAGTGCGGAGATTTTTCATCACCCCTCTCCTGCCAAGAGGCACCTGGCGTTCCTTAGGTGGAGCTCGGGAAGGGAGATGATGATGGGACGGGCACGGACGGCGGAGCAAAGAAAGAAGTGGGGTTGGACTCCTGGAGAAAAGGAGAGGAAGAGAAGCAGGGTAGCGGCGGCGGCTGTTATAGTTGCTGATTGAGTGATCTGCAGTGCGAAATTAGGTAAGTGTATGTATAGGTGTTGATGAATTTTAATTTTTTTGGTTAGTGTGCTGTGGGTGGCGTCATTGTGTATAGGCATGGTGAATTGTAGATTCTGAGACTGAATAATTGAAGCGAAAATTAGCTGTCCTTGTTTAGTCTGGTCTCTAGAACTTTAGCAAGTGTGTTTATGAGATGCACATGTAATTCCTGTTTCAACTTGATGATGATGGATGTGAATTGGTTCTATGATTGGAGGTTATGAAAAAGAGTTGTTAAATGTCTCTTATGTGAATGGTAGATGCAATTGGTTATTAGGCCGTCACGTGCAGAGCAGATCGAGTTTGTCGTGATGGCCGAGGAATGGTTTGGAGTCCCCTTTGGGTGCTAGTGTGGGATTTGGGAGTTGAAGGTGAGGTCATGGCCTTGACCAAGGCTGATGATGCTTGTAGCCCTCAAGAACTGCTCCGCATGAGGGTAGAGCACAAACTGTTCTGCATTTATCCTGATGGAATGTAGCTTATCTCAAAACAAATAATGTCGCGCTATAATCTGATACAATATTTAGTGGTGTAAGGGCCTGCTGGCCTTCCATCTGTGCTGTGTAAGGCTGTGTAAGCCAACACATTATTTTCTTATTAGTTTTCCCCTCTTTTCTGAATTGCAGGAGTTGTACAAGGATCTGACAAACCACGTGAACTCAGTAGTACATTCAGCCAAGATTCCTGAGATTCCAGAATGCAATTGCAGAGGCTTCTCTGAATGGAATGAGACGATAACTTCTGGAGATCACCCTTCAGTAGTCCAGGTAAAATGGTAGTTTAGTCAGAGTCTGACTATTAGATGAAGTACATGGTAATTGATTTTCAATTTTAAATAATATGATAACTATGTCATCATTCCTTCACTTTGCTTCCTCAGTGGCGTCTCTGTTTTTCCTGAGGTAATGACTAACATTCTACACTGTGTTCCATAGCTCATTTTTATGCACCGCAATTCAGTTCTCACACGATACTTGGATGTGCAAACTGTAGGATCGAAAGTATGTCTAGAGGGGGGGTGATTAGACTACTTGACCAAATAAAAACTTAACCTTTTCCCAATTTTAGTTCTTGGCAGATTTTAGCTATTGTAGGACAAGTCAAGCAATCATCACACAATTCAAGCAAGCATGCAAAGAGTATATTGGCAGCGGAAAGTAAAGCATGCAACTTGCAAGAATGTAAAGGGAAGGGTTTGGAGAATTCAAACGCAATTGGAGACACGGATGTTTTTCCCGTGGTTCAGATAGGTGGTGCTATCCTACATCCACGTTGATGGAGACTTCAACCCACAAAGGGTAACGGTTGCGCGAGTCCACGGAGGGCTCCACCCATAAAGGGTAATGGTTGCGCGAGTCCACGAAGGGCTCCACCCACGAAGGGTCCACGAAGAAGCAACCACCCACAAAGTGTCCACGAAGAAGCAACCTTGTCTATCCCACCATGGCCATCGCCCACAAAGGACTTGCCTCACTAGCGGTAGATCTTCACGAAGTAGGCGATCTCCTTGCCCTTACAAACTCCTTGGTTCAACTCCACAATCTTGTCGGAGGCTCCCAAGTGACACCTAGCCAATCTAGGAGACACCACTCTCCAAGAAGTAACAAATGGTGTGTAGGTAATGAACTCCTTGCTCTTGTGCTTCAAATGATAGTATACCCAACACTCAACTCTCTCTCATAGGATTTGCATTTTGTGGAAAGAAGATTTGAGTGGAAAGCAACTTGGGGAAGGCTAGAGATCAAGATTCATATGGTAGGAATGGAATATCTTGGTCTCAACACATGAGTAGGTGGTTTTCTCTCAGAACATATGAGTTGGAATTGTGTATGTGTTCTGATGGCTCTCTCCACGAATGAAGAGGAGGTGGAGGGGTATATATAGCCTCCACACAAAATCCAACCGTTACACACAGTTTTCCAATCTCGGTGGGACCGAATCAACAAACTCGGTCGGACCGAAAATGTAAACCTAGTGACCGTTAGAGATTTTCGGTGGGACTGACATGCAACTCGGTAGGACCGATATGGTTAGGGTTTGGGCATAACGTAATCTCAGTGAGACCGATTACACAAACTCGGTGAGACCGAATTTGGTAATTAGCTAACCAGAGAGTTGGTCAGGCAAACTCGGTGGGACCGATTTGCTCTTTCGGTGAGACTGAAAAGTTACAAAAAGGAAACACTGAATTACATTGCAATCTCGGTGGGACCGTCCGCTCTTTCAGTGAGACCGAAAAGTTACAAAAGGGAAACAGAGAGTTTGCAATCCCATCTCGGTGAGACCGAGATCCCTATCGGTAGAACCGAATTGCTAGGGTTTGGCAGTGGCTTATGACAAGTGAAACTCGGTGGCGCCGGATGGGAAGAATCGGTAGGACCGAGTTTGGCTTAGGGTTTAGGTCATATGTGGATATGGGAAAGTAGTTGAGGGTTTTGGAGCATATCACTAAGCACATGAAGCAAGAGGCTCATTAAGCAACACCTCATCCCTCCTTGATAGTATTGGCTTTTCCTAAAGACTCAATGTGATCTTGGATCACTAAAATATAAAATGAAGAGTCTTGAGCTTTTGAGCTTGAGCCAATCCTTTGTCCTTAGCATTTTGAGGGTTCCACTTTCACCATCCATGCCATGCCAATCATTGAGCTTTCCTGAAATAATCATCTTGGAATAGCATTAGCTCAATGAGCTATATGTTGTTATGAATTACCAAAACCACCTAGGGATAGTTGCACTTTCAATCTCCCCCTTTTTGGTAATTGATGACAACATATAGATCAAAGCTTCGACAAATGATAATAAGTATGGAATATATCGTCGCTTTGAGAAGTATGTGATAAGTAAGAGCTCCCCCTAAATTTGTGCATATTTAAAATTTGCTTTGGACTGCAAATGCACAAAGAGTTAGAGTCACGGGTTACTCTTTCATGTCACATACATCTTGGTGGAGCGCTTAAAATGATAAGAATGAAATACATGCACTCATCACCAAGAATAGTGAATGATCACATAAGATAGATAAGATAATAGCATTAAGCAAACATTAAGTGTAGCTTATGATCAAACACACGATCATCAATGTCTCACAGATAATGACGTAGTATCTCAAGCACTCAAAAGCAAACAAAGTTCGAAGAACCACCAAATAAAGCAAGAGAGAAAAAAGCAACACACTCTCTCTCGAAGCCTATGATCTATACATTTTTCTCCCCCTTTGGCAACAAGTTACCAAAAAGTTCCTAGAAAATGCATAGTGCTAGATCGACGCTCAGGCTTGATCTTCTGATGGTGGTGGAGTCCGGAGCACTCCAAGGACGAAGGCTTCTATAGACGCTGAAGTAGACGCTGGAGTTGGAGCTGAAGTAGACGTTGGAGCAGGTTGGGCTGGTGCTATGGCTGGAGCTGAGGCAGTTGCTCTTGTGGCAGGAACTGGCACTGCAGATGACCTCGGACCTCGTGGCACTCTGGCAAAGGCATCAGTGGTTGTCTTCCCTTTCCTCTCCTGCATATCATCTTGGAGCTGCTCCACTGCAGTCTGAATCTCTGTCACCTTGACATCCAAGTCATAGAACTTTTGTTCCATGATTCTCTCTAGGCTTGCCTGGTTCTGAGTTAGGGTGGCTAGTCCTTTCTCAATCCGCAGGGTGGATACAATCAGGTAACCAAGCTGCTCTTGTTTGGTTTTCAGGAAATACTCAAATGCCTCCTCTTGAGTTGGCATCTTGGCAGCTTTCTCCTTCCTTGCCTTCTCCTTCTTTGCTTGTGCTTGTGCAGACGATGGTTCATTCTCAGTCATGACAACTTGATTATCTTCAAAATCTAGACGGATGGGCAAGTGTTCCTTGTCCAATAAGTATATGCTCGTGCCCATCTTGGAGTTAATGAGCTCCTGAATTTGTGGGGCATATCCACAGCTCCTCTTCTGGTCTGCTGCTGTCCTCTTGATTGTCTCTACCATGAGGCTCATCACCTTGAACTTCTGTGGCACATCAAAGATATGTAGCAAGTTGATTGCATGGCCTCTGATCATCGTGTGATCTCCAGACTTGGGCAATAAGGTGTGCCTCAATATCCAATTGATGGTTGGCAGCCCTGACAGAAGATAGTGCACAGACCCAAACTTGAAAGTGTCAAGTGCCTCGTTTGGAATTTCCTTGTACATGTTGGACATAGAGTTGTGGTCCATCTTCTTCTTGGCATAGATATCCAAGTCATCCTCATGCTCCTCTGGGGCATTTATCAACTTAGCCCATTCTTCAACAGTAGATTGGTATCTCGTACCCTCAGACATCCATGTGATCCTTCCATCTGGATAAAAATGTGTTGTGGAGTAGAACTGCATGATAAGCTCCTCGTTCCACTTTGTGAGCTTCTGCCCAACAAAGTCCTCTACTCCACATGCCTTGAAGCTGCCCTGCACTCCAGGGTAGTACTCTTCGTTGTCCTTGATGTATTGCCAGTCAACCCATCTCATATCACAGACTATTGGCTTCTTATCAAGCAGCACTATCTCATAGAAATCTTGCTGTTCCTTGGTGTGAAATCTGTAATCCACAGCAGTCCTCCTCCTTGAAGCATACGGGTCTGCTTCTCTCCACTTCCTCAGCCCTGAGTCTCTCCTGAGCTTCATGTCCTCAGCCACATGATGAGCATCGTTGTGGTCTGGGATCTTGGGCTTGAGTTTTCTGAGAACTTGCTCTTCATCATCTTCTTCTACAGCTTCAGGCACTGGGGCCTTGTTCTTCTCAGCAGCAGGTATGCTTCTTGTATTCCTCTTTGGTGCAGACTTGGGCTTGGAGGCAGCTTTGGGTGCTTCTTTGGGCTTAGATGTGGCAGCCCCTGATCTTATAGCATCACCCATAAGCTTAGGTGTCTTAGGTGCTGGTGCAGCAACCTCTTCTTCTTCCTCTTCTTCCATGATGGAAGCGTTTCCAAGCACTCTGGCTACGGTCTTCTTGACCCTTTCCTTCCTTTTCTTGCCTTCAGCAGCAACTGGCTCTTTGGCAGTGGGCTTCTTAGTTGAAGCTCTGGCCTTTGACATAGGCTGCCTGCCTGCTGGCCTCTTGACTTTCAACCCTGGCTTTGTGCCTTGAGCTGACTCAACTCTCTTTGAAGTTGCTTCCTCTTCTCCCACATAATCTTCATCCTCAGAATCTGAAGTTCTCTTCTTCCTCTGTCTGGTGGCAGCTTTAGGCAGATTGCTTGGGGTACTCCTGCTGCCATCATCTGAAGAGCTGGAGAGACTAGTGCCCTCACTCATGTGCACTTGCTGTTCTGACACATTCTGGCTGTCACTCTGATCTGACATGATGAACAAGCTGTCTGCTGACTCTATGAATAGTTTATAGATGAGGTAGAATAGATGAGCATCACAAAATGCAGAGATTTTTGCAAAAGAATGATCCAAAAACTTAGTTTTAGTTTCCCACTGAAATCATCTCGAATCTACCGATTTTTAAACTCGGTGATACCAAAGCAGTTTTGGCACCTAAACTAGTGAACTCGGTCAGACCGAGTCACAGTTCGGTGGCACCAAGACTGCTAGGGTTTCACAGAGTTCCAAAATCGGTCACACCGATAAGTAATTCTTGGTCAGACCGAGTTTCACTTGTGCCATGGCATAAGCCAAATCGGTGGGACCGAGTTTTTCAACTCGGTGGGTCTGAGATGGTTTCGGCGGAAACCTAACCCTAAAATCTTCGAATCAAACCTAATCTACGAGCGCATTGACTGGATAGGAGTGTTTCAATCGTGGCAAGAATCATGATGATCACAATGTGCTAAGAATCGGATTGGAGAACAGCACAAAGATCGAGTCCATACCCTAGTTTGGCGGAGACTCGCTACGGAGGCAACGGCGGGATAGAATTCCGTTGACGGCGATGGAGACCGGCGACTGGAGGCGGCTGGCGGCAAGGAGACGATCCGGAGACCAAGTTGGCAGAGCAGGCTATCGCGCGGGCGAAGGGGTTCGGAGAAATTTCCAAATTTTTGCCCGTGACTATATATAGCCCGACCCTGTCGGTGTGACCGAGTGGAACAACTCGGTGGCACCGAGATTCATAACTGCAAGCAGTTACTGAAACTCGGTGTGACCGAAAGGTTCAAATCGGTTGCACCGAGATTGAAAACCTATATCAACTTAATGATCTCGGTAGGACCGAAAGTGGGGTATCGGTCAGACCGAGAATCATAAAGAGGTTTTGGAAGTTTAAGTCTATGACGAATTGGGGACTCCGAGCGCTCCTCACACAGAGTGGTTCGAATCTGACTTGATCAAATTTTGTGATGTAGCATGAATAGAGTTTGAGACGAGAAAATCATAGATAGCTAGAGGAGGTTCTTAGGCATTCTTGTCCATCCACTTGGCAAAAGAAAATAAAACCGAACAATCAAAACAACAAGTGGATGTCCTCGAATGAGTAAAATATGCAACCAGCATGCTCACACAATAAGATGGCAAACGAAATATGTGACAAGGCATGCACAACCAATACTAGCATCTATCAAGCAATTTGCGATGACAAGGTCATCTATATATGAGTATATTGACTTAGGAGTCAAGTGAGAACACTTGATCATAGGTCATACTCATCGTTTAAGCTCAAGTGGGGTTACCACTTTTACATAAAGCATTGTTGTGTTCACATCTTTAGAGTTGCTTTAGCTCAAGCCTTAGAGTAAAGCTCCCCCTAGATGTGATATCCCCCCTTAGAGGGATGAACTAACCTCGAGTTTTGTCAATGATGATTTCATGTAGATGTTGAAGATGTGGATGCTCAATGTTGATGTAGATCACTTGGAGCTATCCATTTGAGTGAATTGCACTTTCAATACCTACATGGGTTAGTCCCACAAGGAACAAACAAGGATATCCATAGACATAGAGTGATGCACACACAAGATGATGTCCATGAAAACTTTTAGGTTACCTTGTCCCTTGTCTTACCAACAAGAGGGTTTGTGACTCCTTGAACTAGTGCAAGATGTGGAAGTTGATTGCACTTGTTCTTGCCAAAATGATAAGAGTGAAGTATGTTGGCGGAGTCACCCCCAAGAACTCTCTAGTTCTTCTTCTGTTGGATCCACACCATCTTGATGGGAATCCTTGGAGTTGTAGTCGTACTTGATGAAGTGGAACTTGAAGTAGTCTTGGGAATCCACTTGACTAAGGTCTTAGGAGCTTCTATCTTTGCTTCTACTCTTGTAGAACTTGTTGAAGTTCTTCACCATTAAGCTCAATTCTTCATTGAAGTCTTGTTTCTCACTTGATGATGTAGGGGCTTCATATGAGGCTTTGTAGGCACCACTTGATTTGTTGTGAAGTTCCTCTTTATCCTTAAGTGACATCTCATGAGCAACAATTCTTCCAATCACCTCTGTTGGCTTAAGATCTTTGTAATTGGGCATCATTTGAATCAATGTGCACACGGTATCATATTTTCCATCCAAGGCTCTTAAAATCTTCTTGATGATGAATCTATCGGTCATCTCTTCACTTCCTAAGCCGGCAATCTCATTTGTGATGAGAGCAAGCCTAGAGTACATTTCAGCGACACCTTCACCATCCTTCATTTTGAACTTGTCAAGTTGACTTTGAAGCACATCCAACTTGGATTCCTTGACGGAGTCGGTACCTTCGTGCATATCAATCAAAGTGTCCCAAATTTCCTTTGCATTCTCAAGACGGCTGATTTTGTTGAATTCTTCGGGGCACAATCCGTTGAAGAGAATATCACAAGCTTGAGCATTGTATTGCAACATCTTCAACTCATCCGCGGTAGCTTCACGGTTTGGTTCTTTCCCATCAAAGAAGTCACCTTGCAAACCAACACACACAATAGCCCAAACAGCGGGGTTATGTCCAAGAATATGCATTTTCATTTTATGCTTCCAACTAGCAAAATTAGTACCATCAAAGTACGGACCTCTACGGTGATAATTTCCCTTGCTAGACGCCATACTCTCCTAGGTTGTGAAACCAAGGCTATGACCACCAAAAGCTATGGAGATCAAAGCAAATGGAAACCTGGCTCTGATACCACTTGTAGGATCGAAAGTATGTCTAGAGGGGGGATGATTAGACTACTTGACCAAATAAAAACTTAACCTTTTCCCAATTCTAGTTCTTGGCAGATTTTAGCTATTGTAGGACAAGTCAAGCAATCATCACACAATCAAGCAAGCATGCAAAGAGTATATTGCCAGCGGAAAGTAAAGCATGCAACTTGCAAGAATGTAAAGGGAAGGGTTTGGAGAATTCAAACGCAATTGGAGACACGGATGTTTTTCCCGTGGTTTGGATAGGTGGTGCTATCCTACATCCACGTTGATGGAGACTTCAACCCACAAAGGGTAACGGTTGCGCGAGTCCACGGAGGGCTCCACCAATAAAGGGTAACGGTTGCGCGAGTCCACGAAGGGCTCCACCCACGAAGGGTCCACGAAGAAGCAACCACCCACAAAGGGTCCACGAAGAAGCAACCTTGTCTATCCCACCATGGCCATCGCCCACAAAGGACTTGCCTCACTAGCGGTAGATCTTCACGAAGTAGGTGACCTCCTTGCCCTTACAAACTCCTTGGTTCAACTCCACAATCTTGTCGGAGGCTCCCAAGTGACACCTAGCCAATCTAGGAGACACCACTCTCCAAGAAGTAACAAATGGTGTGTAGGTAATGAACTCCTTGCTCTTGTGCTTCAAATGATAGTCTACCCAACACTCAACTCTCTCTCATAGGATTTGGATTTTGTGGAAAGAATATTTGAGTGGAAAGCAACTTGGGGAAGGCTAGAGATCAAGATTCATATGGTAGGAATGGAATATCTTGGTCTCAACACATGAGTAGGTGGTTCTCTCTCAGAACATATGAGTTGGAATTGTGTATGTGTTCTGATGGCTCTCTCCACGAATGAAGAGGAGGTGGAGGGGTATATATAGCCTCCACACAAAATCCAACCGTTACACACAGTTTTCCAATCTCGGTGGGACCGAATCAACAAACTCGGTCGGACCGAAAATGTAAACCTAGTGACCGTTAGAGATTTTCGGTGGGACTGACATGCAACTCGGTAGGACCGATATGGTTAGGGTTTGGGCATAACGTAAGCTCGGTGAGACCGATTACACAAACTCGGTGAGACCGAATTTGGTAATTAGCTAACCAGAGAGTTGGTCAGGCAAACTCGGTGGGACCGATTTGCTCTTTCGGTGAGACCGAAAAGTTACAAAAAGGAAACACTGAATTTACATTGCAATCTCGGTGGGACCGTCCGCTCTTTCAGTGAGACCAAAAAGTTACGAAAGGGAAACAGAGAGTTTGCAATCCCATCTCGGTGAGACCGAGATCCCTATCGGTAGAACCGAATTGCTATCCCATCTCGGTTTGGCAGTGGCTTATGACAAGTGAAACTCGGTGGCGCCGGATAGGAAGAATCGGTAGGACCGAGTTTGGCTTAGGGTTTAGGTCATATGTGGATATGGGAAAGTAGTTGAGGGTTTTGGAGCATATCACTAAGCACATGAAGCAAGAGGCTCATTAAGCAACACCTCATCCCTCCTTGATAGTATTGGCTTTTCCTAAAGATTCAATGTGATCTTGGATCACTAAAATATAAAATGAAGAGTCTTGAGCTTTTGAGCTTGAGACAATCCTTTGTCCTTAGCATTTTGAGGGTTCCACTTTCACCATCCATGCCATGCCAATCATTGAGCTTTCCTGAAATAATCATCTTGGAATAGCATTAGCTCAATGAGCTATATGTTGTTATGAATTACCAAAACCACCTAGGGATAGTTGCACTTTCACAAACTCATCCAGATAACCAGCCATCATGGTAGTTGCATACTCCTGGAGCCTAATGGAGTCTCTGCAATGTGGTGACACCACATTTGAGTGGTTGAACGCACAGAGGATGTGGCTCATGAGAAGGACCACCTCCTACCTCCTGGCGGCCATCGATACGATCGGAGGAATGTTGGGCGTTTCCGAGTCAGGGTTCGAGCTGACGGTGAAGCTGGATGAGTCAGAGGCTGGAGAGGTACAAGAAGGGTAAGATCGTCATCGTGTCTCTGGGAGAGGAGCTCGCCGAGGATGCGATTCCAGTGCTGGGAACATTTATCTTTTCATTTGATGGAGTTCTGTTCTAATGTCATTGTAGGGTCAGATCTGGAGTAGTGGATTGAAAAGGAAAGAATTGAAAGGAGCTATTTGTAGGATGTTCCTGACGGACTAAGGAACCGATAGTCTGAGCGTATGAAGGTATGTATTTGTTTGTTCAAAGTGTTTTGAAACGTTTAATTAGAGCTAGTAGGCATAAGATTGAATTCTTACTGGATGTACATATTTTCATACTTCATAAATACTTTTTTAAATTAGTAAGAATTCAGCTTTCTGCCTTAGATCACACTCTAGCTAGTAGGCAAAAGATGGTTTGTGTATTGTTGATAGCTCTGTATGCATGAATGTTTTAAAAAACAATAATCATCAGATTGTTGGGTTGAAAAGAAAACTTGGCAAGCACAAATTAATTTGATAACCCAAAGAGAACCGAGACAAACATCTAGGCGATGAAAGGATATGTATTATTAATAAACAGGGGAAGCAAGTATAGGTTGTCTAGCTTACATAGGTTATAAATAAGTAACTTAAAGCAGTGTGTAGTGATAATAGAGGAAACAGTCCCATAGGCTCTTGTGTGAGAGGATTGGATCTGGCGCAGAGGTATTCATGAGGTGCAGAAGAGTGTGGGCGTCGTCGATATGGCTTCGTTTCGATGATGTAACAAAAGTGAACGTAGGGTAGATGCCGCTGATGTGAGAGTCCTGGCGTGGTTGCTGTGTAAGTGATGAATGTGTTAGGAAGTTATTTATGAAGATCAAATAAAATAGAGGTTCAACAAGGCAGAGAAGCAAAGATAGCGGTCATACCGATGATTAGTACTATTTGGTTGCGTTCATTGAGTGCCTAGACAGTGATCATGTCATTGATGATAGGCGCAGTTTGCTGTATGTCGATCAGAATGTTTGCTGTCCTTACAGTCACATCTGGGTCTGGATGAAGCACCATCGTGGGGGCTATCTCTGTGTCCACAAACTTTGCAAGCAGGGTCTTTGCAATCGCAGCCGGGCTGTTGCACCAAACTATGCATCGATATGATTTGCATGTTAGCAGTAGTTCAACATTTTTGTCCGGGATCTCCATGTAGCAGAACTATGCAAGAAGAAGTTTCATCAGCTTCTGCGTGCAAAAATGCGCTGGGATCCTGTTGATCATGAGTTGGGCACATGTGCTGAGTGTGCTGTTGATGGAGCCAATATCTGGGCTCCATGGGGTGACATGTGGCATGCATGTGAGCTCTGTTGATAGAATTTTGCTTTAGATTGCTGCACCTGTTGTGTTGTCTGGTAGTATAATGATCTGCTGATCTTTGCTCATTGTGTCCATCCTGACGTCCCTCGGATCTAAACCTGGGTAGAGGTAGTATACATCTTTCCACAGTGCGTCGGCTTGCTTGGAGGTGCCTGAGACGACAACCGCTGTGGATAGCTCCTTTATAATCTGCTCATCAACCAATTTTGGTGGAAGAAACTAGACTGCTTCGTTGGTGTTGTATGTATTCTCATACCTAGGAACTTGTGTGATTGGCATGTTTGTAGCGCCTTCATCCTTCTTGTAGATGTAGTGGTGGCAGTGGATATGTAGACGATATGTACGAAGCTTTCTGTATGGTTGTGTATCCATGCACATTCCTGGATCAGCTTTGGTTATTGGAATACAAAGCAGGATCGAATTTGGTACAGGAATTCTACGCTGACCCCATGTTGCCCATCTGTAGGTTTTGATGTCTATTCGATGATCCGTGTGATCTGTTATGTGCTCCATTGCACAATAGGGACTAAGAATGTGCTCTACAGCCGCTGCTGACCAAACATGTAAGGGAAGATTTGTGATAGAGACATGAAGCCATTGCTCTGCAACATCAAAACCCAGTTCATCTATTGGGAGCACTACTAGAAAAACCCCTACTAATGGCGCACCTAGTATGGCTATTAATGGCGCATCTGTGATGCGCCATTAATAGCACGCCATTAGTAATTTTTACTAATGGCGCACCACCTGGTGCGCCATTAGTATCTGGTATACTAATGGCGCACCTCGGGTGCGCCATTAGTATAGGCCAGGGTGCGCCATTAGTATGCCTCCCAGGGGCCATGTATACCCAGGTGCTTTGGCATACTAATGGCGCACCACCACTGGATGCGCCATTAGTAACCGCGGCATACTAATAGCGCACTGCCCAGTGATGCGCCATTAGTATGCACTGTCATACTAATGGCGCACTGTCATGTGATGCGCCATTAGTATGAATATTAGGTTTTTTTTATTTTTTTATTTTCTGTTTTTTGCACAGGTTACAAAATGTATAATTTGACAAAATATAGACAGCACACATCAACAACAGATTCATCAAATACAATAGAAGATTAGTCTTTGAATACAATTCATCATATTAGTCTCCGAATAAAATTCATCATATTAGTCTCCGAATTGAAAAGACCGAACAAAGATAGAACATTATATTACAAGTCTCGAGACCACGAGTAGCGAGTCTGTCTTCACATTACAAGTCGATATCGATCATCTAAACTACCATCACATAGAAGAGAGCTGCGGTCATCACGATGAGCATCATCACGATGAAACTCGTCTTCATCCGGTTCCTCCAACTCTCCCTCCCCTCTCCCGCTAGATAGCGGGCGTATCTAGATTCGGCCTCGGCCCTAGTGGTGTACCCTTTGTAACTGTTACCGCTGAATCGGTGAACCTGTCTCCGACACTCCTCCCAGTCATCGTAGACTCCGGGAACCTTACTCTTGTACACGACATACGTCGGCATCGCTATGCACTAGCCAAACGAAACGTTAGTACCAATTCACAGACAATACATAAGCAATATATAAGTATGCAACAGAACGATCGGAAGAGAAAAGCAAGACATTAATAGCATCGATTACATCTAAGTTGAACGACTCTCGAAACCAAAGAGACATACTACAAGTTCATTAAAGTTTAATTACAACATGAGCCAATCGATGTTTCAGAACTAGACAACTCGACTCAAGGGACCGGAGCGTGGATGAAGCCGCCGTCTATCGTGGGAGTCATGAAAGAACGGGCGTTGTCATCCTGCATTTGTAGCATTGTGTCGATGTCACTGTTGGACGGTTAATTTCTGAGGTAGAACTGCCCCGAGGTACGAAGGACATCTTGATGGATGATTTCCGCAAACTCCGACTGGATGCGAAAGAATTCTTGTCGGAGGTCCGCGTCCTGGATTGTCGACACGCTCGCGGCCCAATCTTTGAGTTTACTCGGTAGCAGAAGTTGATGATGGTCCCGTACGATCGCCCGCATGTGATGGATGGCGTAGTAGGCACCCTTCTGACCGCCAGGCGGCTGCTTGACGTAGCAGAACATCGTATTGTGGGAGAACACGTGCTTGCCGTACTTACGAATAGGCCTGGTGAAGGTGCCTCCAGATTGGGCGTAGCCGGGGAGAACATCATCAAGAACCTTCTTGACATTTGTGTAGTCTACATTCGACTGATGGTCCGGGTCGAAATACGTGGCCATGGAATATTTGGGGCTTAGGAGGATGAGCGTGCAACGTGTGTCACTGCAGAAAACACGGAATGTTAAAAGAAAAACGATCGAAATGTAAGAATTCATATGTTACGGGCCGGTTGAGGGGAGGACTTACTCGGGAAAGTAAGGCACGAGGAAGTTATCCTTATCTTGGTTTGCTAGAATGACGCCTTCGAGGTAAGAACTCGCGACTTGCCGGTCCCCAGTGCTGCCCAAGATCTTGGCACGCATGTAGAAGGGGTCGACTATCACGATGTCCGGGGTCTTGTCACGAATGATCCGCATCTCCATACTCAGCGAAAATAGCCGAACGAAGGTGTAGTGCAGCGGATGAAGGTTCAACATAGCGTGGATGTCATCAAAACGCAGGACGATCGTACGCCCGATGGAGTTATCCACAAATCCCTTGCCCTCTGGCACCTTGGCCGCGAAAACCGGGTATGCCACATCCTTCTCTCTGAGACGCCGCTTCTCCAAAGCAAGAACACTGTCATGCAGACTCCGCATAGCACCGGTTGCAGCATTGAGCATATTCGTCGGTAGCATCGCCCTACCCGCCACATGCACCCTCCTCGAGATATCCTGCGGTGAAGGTGGCCCGTCCTGAGCACGGATCGTACTCGGTGCCGGCTGGCTCGCACCCTTCTTAGTCTTTCTTTTGCGTGCCATCTTCTTCTCCTGTAATGGGACCGAGTTCTGCTCACAGACCGCCTTCTTGAGTGTGTTGGGGCTGATAATATTTCGCACCTCGCCTATCCGAGGCTCGGTGAAGTCGGCAGCTGGAGGCGTCTCCTGAGAGCTGAACGCCAGACGGCGCCTGTTGCAACTTGGCTTCTCCGCGGTACGAGCTAGATCGCACACGTCTTTTGTTGGGTTTGGTTCTTGAGAAGGAGGCCCCATGAAGTCGCCATCGTACCCATGCTCGGCAAAGTACTGATCGACATTGCCAAATGTATCATCATCGTCGTCGTCGTCGTTCTGATCCTGTGCCATATGCATGTTTGGATCCAGTGGCATAGGGATGTCCGGCACCGTTACGGCGGTCTTGCCATGGGGCCGACTTGGCACCGGCACGACTGGCGGTGTTGTCTTTGGGGTGGTGTCCCCCACCCCCAAACGAATCTGGCTCTTCGGCCAAAGCAGGGGCCAGCTCAGGCAGGCGCTGAGGGTCATCACGTCTTCATCGTCGGCCCCGACGGGTCGAATCGGAGGTAACAAGTCGTCGCAGCCTGGCAGCACCCGAACCAGTTGAACCCTAAACAAGTTGGGTGGCATCTGGGTACCGTGGAACAAGGGGTTGCCCGATTGAATGATTTTGCCCTTGGCGACATCGACCAACTCGTTGTTCACGAAGTGGAGGAGAGTGCACGGAACGTCGGCGGCGCCCTGCGAAAACATGTAGGGCATGAGGGATGCCCAATCAAAGGCAAGGAGATGAAGTCCTCGGCCGAGAGAGGTTTAATTAGTTACCGTGATGATGGCGTCGAGCTCGACTAATGTCGAGGCACCGCCAACGGCGGGCGTGCAGTTGACGGAGGGGCCGCTTGCTGAAGAGGTGCCGGCCGGCGTACACCCGGGTGCATTAAGCTCCCGTGTCGGCGTCGGAGACACCAATGCCGCCTCCGCCGGAGGCACCAATGGCCCTGCCATCGCATTATGCGAGTTGCTGGCCGTGAAGCTAGGAATCGGGGGCGGCCCCTGTTGGCCGCCCGCAATCCACGCACTCAACCCCGAGATCAAGGTAGGCACAAGGGCGGTGATCGTCGCTCCGAGTCGTTGTTCCACTTGCTCTTGGACAATCTCCGGAATCCGCGCCACCTGTGCCTTGAGTTCTTGAACCTCTCGCGCCTGGCTTTCCGAGCTGGTCTTTTTCTCCTTCCGCACACCAGCGGTATAGTATGACCCCCATTTTGTCGACAAGCCTTTGCCGGCCACACGACCAGCTGGCGTCGGCTTACTGAGCTTATCCTTGTTCTTCATTACATTCAACCCCCTATTTAGAGTGGTGTCCCAAGGGTTGCTCTTAGTCGACCCCGCGCTACTGCTTTCAGTCGCCTGCGGAAGGAATGTGAACCATTTAGAAATTTGGCTTCATTAATTAGAATGCAACCATATGGAGCTAATTACGCGGGGGTGTATTCCTTACCAGAACAAGCTCAAGCTGCCTGGTCTTCGGATCCGTGGTAAGCTCCTTTGTTTTCGGGTCCTTCTTGTACCGGGCCCTGAAAAACTGCTCGATCTCCTCCTGACTTAGAGTGAAGCACGCGGGAGGGTAGTCATTTCCGGTCTTCTTGGCCTTTTTGCCTTTGCGACGACTTTCTGTGTCCTGCTTCGCCTCATCATCATCATCATCATCATCATCATATATAGCGTGAAGCTCCTGCCTGATGCCCATTGATTTCAAGTCTGCCCTTGCTTTCGGCCCATCTTTGGTCCTCTCTGGCATGTTGAGCAGGGTACCAAGCAGACTCTCGCACACGTTCTTCGTGATATGCATGACATCAAGGCTGTGAGGCACACAGTGGATCTTTCAGTACGGCAAGTCCCAGAAAATAGACCTCGTTTTCCATACCTTCAGCAGCGGCTCTGGCGCCTTTTGCTTCTTTCCCGGCAGTGGGCAGTCTTTCCAATTTTTCAACAGCTTGTCTATTTCCTCGCCGCTCCTCGTACACGGGCGTTTTCGGGGTTCGGTTTCACCATCGAACAGATCCTTGCGTTTCCTCCACGGGTCATCGTCGCGAAGCCACCTTCGATGTCCCATGAACATGGTTTTTGAAGACTCGGGATCTCTATCTAGCTGGCGATACGTTGTGTCATCCATGCACCTTACGCATCCAGAAAATCCATGGACTACCTGCCCCGCAAGATATCCGTAACCGAGATAGTCGTGCACCGTCGTGAGCAATGCGGCTCTCATAGGGAAATATTCTTTCTCTGCGGCGTCCCACGTATTGGCTGGCGTTTTCCACAGCGTGTCAATCTCCTCTTTCAGCAGCCCCAGATACAGATTGATGTCGTTCCCTGGTTGTTTCGGCCCTTCAATTAGCATACTCATGTGAATGTACTTCCTCTTCATGCACAACCAGGGGGGAAGGTTGTACATCCACACGAACACAGGCCAGGTGCTATGTGTGCTTCTCTGACTGCCAAACGGATTGACTCCATCGGTGCTCGCGCCCAGCATGATGTTCCTTGGATCATTTCCAAATTCTGGGTATTCGAAGTTCAACGCTTGCCACTGGCTCGCATCCTTAGGGTGACTCAGCATCTTGTCTTTTTTATCTATCTCCGGATCATTTGCGTCATCTTCTTGCTTCTTCTCCTCCCTATCCGCGTGCCAACGCAGGAGCTTTGCTACCTTAGGGTCCGCGAAATACCGCTGCAGACGAGGAGTGATCGGAAAGTACCACACCACTTTTCGAGGAGCTTTCTTCCTCTTCTTGTATCGAGTGACACCGCACACCGGACATATGGTAGACTCCGCGTGCTCGTCCCGATAAATGATGCAATTGTTCATGCACACATGGTATTTCACGTGCGGTAAATCCAGAGGACACACGATTTTCTTCGCCTCCTCCAAACTGGTCGGGCACTTGTTCCCCTTGGGAAGACGTTCGTGCCAGAATGACATGTTCTCGTCGAAGCATGCGTCGGTCATTTTGTGTTTTACCTTCATCTCCAGAGCCATGAGCGTTACTTTCAGGCGGGTATCCTCGGGCCTGCATCCTTCATACAATGGAGTAACCGCGTCTAACTCAAGTTGATCCATCTTGGCTTTCTCTCGGGCGGCAGCTCTTGCGTTATCCGTCTGCTTGAGAAGCAGCTCTTGAATATGAGGGTCCTGCACCCAGCCCATCGATGGTCCAGCGTCGTCTGCTCCGCCGGCATCATCATCATGTCCTGCATCTTCTACATGATGACTGTGTACAGCATCACCGTCGTGATCATCTCCTGGGGATTCTTCGTCTTCTCGCCCCCCCGAGCCGCGGTGGTTGTCTTGCTGCCCTTCCTCATTTCTTGCCCGGCCCCCATGGACGACTTCGTAGTCATCTTCATCACCTTGCCACCGATAGCCATCCATGAAACCACGCAAGAGCAGGTGGTCCCGCACCTGCCCGGAATCCGGGTCCGCAATAAGGCTATTCAGCTTGCATCTTCGACACGGACATCTTATCTCCGTCTCGTTCTTTTGAAGCATCTCGGCCTTCGCGGACCTCAAAAACCTATTCACGATGCCTTCGGTCATCGTGCGGACCATGGTCGCCTGCGGGGTAGAGCAAAACAATATTTTAGAACCAAGAAAAAATTTGGCATGACTTTCCCTAAAAATAGGACCAAAAAGAATGCTTAATGCCAAAATTCTCGCCGAAACGGAAATGAATCAACATTCCGGCAAAATATTGGCAACTATCGCATTTCAAATACCGGTACACCTCCAAACACAAACACATATGCAATACCACAAACATACATAGATCTAGCTAGGCCATAAAAAGTGCATGTGCACATTGTTGTAGAGAGAACAACATAAATATAGCTTCCCCCCTTACTTACCTAGCAAAACAAGGTAACTTAACCACTTAATTTGAATGAATCTATGATGGAAATGAGGTGAAAAAGAGGAGGCACCCGAGACAAGGAGGAGGCGGTGGAGAGAATGAAGTGGGGAGAAAGTGAGTGTGGGAGAAGAGGCTGTCCAAAATATCTTGTTGCTGCCCACTTACTAATGGCGCACCAGCAACAAATGCGCCATTAGTAATCCAGGTTACTAATGGCGCACCCCCTGGTGGTGCGCCATTAGTACTTTTGCAAAAAAAGGAATAAAAACAATAATAAAAAAATAACATTAGTGGCGCACCTTCTGGCTGGTGCGCCATTACTAGTTACAACTAGTAATGGCGCACCATCCGCGGATGCGCCATTAGTATGTTTGGACAGGCGCACTAGTTCAAAAAAAAATTGGTACTAATGGCGCACCGTGGGCAGGGTGCGCCATTAGTAGTTTCAACACTAATGGCGCATCAGAGGATGGTGCGCCATTAGTATATACTAATGGCGCACCACATGTCTGGCGCGCCATTAGTGTCAATTCCATCTATAGCCCTTTTCCTAGTAGTGGAGCCACTGCTTGAACTTGAGACTGCCTGCTTGTGTTATGCACTCCATGCAACCGGTAAGCAACTCGTATCCTAGACGGGTGTCAGTGTCGTTTGTGAAAGAGAAGATTGACTCTTTGTGTGATGTAGCATGGACTGTGATCGTCCCTCGATCACAGATCAGTGGATGTATCTTGTTGAGCAATTCTTCCAAAGTGAACCCATTTACCGGCCGGGTGGACTCTTGTTGCTACCAAAGGGAACCTGGTGGAGTAGAATGGACTGGCCTGAAGCTGCGTCTGAGCGATGTAGCACTCCCTGTATCTGACTTGCTCATGGTTGCTGTATTTGAAATGTAAAGAGACATGAGTTCTTAGAAATGATCGGAAGAACAATGTGTAGATGCATGTGCACTTCTTTGCAGATGTTAAACTTATGTAAGTAAGGAGAAAGTAAGAGCAAAGTATGAACAGATGAAGAGAGAAATAGATACTACTTTTAGTGTGTTTATAACTTTAGTTCAAATTTTAATTTGTTTTATGGTATAGTGTACTATACTGGCAGATGTATTGCAAGCAATTCGTGCCGAATCACTTGTTCTGCAATGTCATTTTCTATCAGGAACAAGTTTAATGACAGATTGCAGAAGGTGACAAGAAGAACATATCCAATTGTACACATGTGCTTTGGAAGGCTCTGTTCTTCCTGCAGGTACTGTTTCTAAGTATAGATTTAACAAGTTTCTTATTTAGTTGTACCTTAATTATAAAATACAGATATTGACGAAAGGAAAGTGTGCCATAGTAGATAATGAAATTGCAAGTATTGTTTAATTTTAAATATTTACAATTTGGAAAAGGAGAACAGGGCAAATAGGGAAAAAATATATTATTTTTCGTGTTTGTAGTCTACGTGTAATACTTGTGAATAGTTATATTTCAGAAGAAAATGTATTCATATCTTAAGTTTATTTAAAGAATGCTAATCAGTAAAGAAATTCGGAATTAGTAAATAAAAGAGTAGGCTGCAGCTATAAGAGAAGTTCCTACCTTTTCTAAAATATACATTTTGACGGAAGTAAAGTGTGTCATCATATGTAATGAAGTTGCAAGTATTGTTTGGTTTGAAATGTTTCCCATTTGCATGGAGAACAGGCAAACAGAGCCAAAATATTTTATTATTATTCCTCGTGTTTGTAGTCTATGTGTAATACTTTAAAATATTTATGTTTCAGAAGAAAATGTCTTTATAAGTTAATTTTATTTAAAGCATTGCAAATTAGTAACGAATTTTTGAATTACTAAAAAAACAGTAGACTGCAACTATAAGAGAAGTTCCTACCTTTTCTATAGACAAGTATTGAACTTGGTTGCGAAATAGACGGAGAACATGTTTAGCAAACAATAATATTAAGCTGTTTTCATTGGTGAAGTGTGAAGGGCATAAGATAGATACTTTAGTGTATATTGATGTTGGAAGATAAGAAATGCTTTGCTGTTCATGCCATAAGAATGTAATGAACGTCTTACAGGTTAAAGGTGGCACTTAAGATATAAATCTTGCTACTGTATTACTATCATGAGTCATTAATCTAACATATAAAGCCTCCTAGAGTGGTAGTCACAACGAAGGCATCGAGCGCACGGTACCACGCGAGGGAAAAAAGACCACCGCACCGTGCCCGCGCGTAGGGTTGCAGCGCACCACGCGAGCACAAAAAACACCGCACCGTGCGAACCCTAGCCCCAATCCACAGCCCCGCGCCCCTCGCTCCTCCCTCCCTCGTCGGCCACTCGGCCCCGAGCCACACGCACACCCAATCCCCTCCCCTCCAACCCTAGCCGCCCCGCTCCCCTCCCTCTCCACGGCGCCGCCGCCGCCTCCTTCCCTTCTGCCCTGCTCTCCACCGTGCCGCCTCTTCCTCCTCTTCACTGCCCTCTCCAGCGGCGGCAAAGAACGGCAGCGCTCGATCCGATCTGCTGAAGAGAATATGAGAGAGGGAGAGAGACAAGGAAGGAGAGGAGGGAGAAATATAGAGGAAAGAGGAGAGCGAGGTGTGACGGCGGATGAGAGAGGGTGACCGGAAGGAGCGTGACGACCTGCAGACAAAGGGCGGTGGCGGCGCCGCTCGATTTGATCTGCGGGATAGAGAAGATGAGAGGGAGAGAGAGAAGGAAGAACATGAGAGGAGGGAGAAAGAGAGAGGAAAGAGGAGAGGGGGTCGACGGCCAACAGGAGAGGACCACCGGAAGGAGTGCCGCCGGCTCGTCGTCTTCCACCGCCGGCGTCGGCCTGCACCGGCGAGGTCGGGCGGGACCTTGCTTCCAGGGCGGCTTGACCACAGTCTACAGGTGACCACGTCCCTTCTCTCCCTTCTCCCGTATGTATCTCTCTATGTCATTTCTTCTCCTTTCTCACACGAAGAAACACACAGAACAGTAAAAATGGAGGATTTGGGGGCTGCTCAGTTTTGGAGTAGCAAACCATGGAGGATATGGGGCTGCACGTGCTTGGAGCAGCAAGCCATGGCAAAGAAGGTGAATAAGCAACACATACATGTACTGCTCAAAAGATGCATGTTTGGAAATTTTGTTTTTTGTTCTTAAGATTTCTTTCAATTGATCTGTACCTAGCAATCCCGTGTGCTTGCAATCACATATAGTTTTGGCCATGTTGCTACGAGGAAGCTTCCTTCAATTGAATCGATCCTCTCATTAGCTCATGGAGGGCATTGGCAGGAACAGAGTGGTCAACTGAATCTGATTGTTCATATATTCTATGGCTATATCAGTGCTTATCTGAGTTACATGATTTCTTTTGCAGTACTGCCAGGGGTGGCTGTTTGTTTACTGAAGGGGGTGTTGATCTGCTGCCCCTTGTTCTACACTCTGTCCAAGTATGAATTTGGATGCATGCTTACAAAGAATTATCTGATTACATGTTTGATGCTCTCTAAAAAATTGCTACAAAGATTCATAAGAAACTTCTCGTGATAGATTTACCATTTGGGATATTTCCAAATGTTTACTTTTAATTCATTAGCATATGCATATCCTCTGTTTTTTTAATTCATTGTTGCCTCCTGTTTATTGTTTATGTTTGCCTTCTGGTGCTTCTGGTGTATGGGCAAAACAAGTCTGAGTACAAAGTGGTGAATTGCATTTCACATGCCAATATAAACAAAGAATAAAAAAGAAAACATGGTATTCTCTAACACAAGAGCATGATACCTTGGGTCCATTGGTGCAGACCAAGAGCAAAAAACTACCTATGCTGCAATAGCTTCAGTGGAAGTACAGTCAGGTGTTTATTTTTTTTACAGTTTTATCTAATTGGCTGGTTATCCACTTTATCTTTTGTACCTGCACATATAATCGATTCGCTGGCCCATACTTGCATGTTCTATAATTATCTTGGAGTGCTAGCAAGTAATTAGAACATATTCTTGGTCCATACTTGCATTAGAATATGCCACATAGAAGAAGGTGGCATATCTTGGGATAAGAATGGCCACATGAGCATTCTGTCATGATATTGTAATTAGTGATCGATACTTGCGGCAGTACTGCAATGATGATATGTTGCATGTTTGCACATGATGTCTGTAAATTCTTGATCTTCGTCGTGTCTCCTGCTTACTAATAGTTCAACTGAACCAATCTTTTTGGTCTTATTGCTATGCGCTTATGATTAATTGCTCTATTTCTTGGTTGTTGTATTGTAGGATAGGGAGGCAGAAGAGAGGACATGTTGAAGAATCAAGGGGGACAACCACTATTCAGTTTTTCTTTGTTATTGCATTACAGGATTGTAGGGTGTTTAGATTTTAAATGCTGGCATTGATCGAGCTGTTAACTGGTTTTTAGTTCTGATTAGATGCGAATCATGTTTTAATTATGATGAGATGCAGAAATTGTTGAGACAGGGCATGAATGGTATATATTTTAGCCGTGCTTTTATTCCCTTTTGCCCTTTCCAAAGGGACTACTCTACTTTTGTTGACCATTAGTATATATTTTTCAGATCCAGATCCATTTATCTAATGAGAGGTGTATCAGAGAAATAAAAAATATATTGAACTACAGTTCGTGACTTTATGCGAAGAATTCTAAGGGAGCAAGTCATTTTACTGGGGCTAATAAACCCATACCCCGCATCTCGTCTGCCCCGGGTGCGGAGGCGAGCTTCCCGGCGATGGCGGCAGCGCTGGATTCGATCTGCAGGAGAGACAGGGAGGTGCGGCTTCAAATGGGAGAGGGTCTTGAGACAGCTTCACAAGTATTTATGATGATCGTTTGCATGGTGGGTCGTGCTAGCAATGTGCTTTGCATATACATGATTCAAATATTTGTTAGGTGTTTTAGTTTACACATTTCTCCTGAAAATCTGTATATGTGTATGCAGCCATTTTTTAATTGGCTATGATTCTTTTTAGTATTTTAGTTTACACATTTCTCTTGAGAATCTTCATATCGAACTGTAATAGTATGTATAATATAGGTTTGTATTTTTCCATTCCTTCTTGCCCAGATCTTCTGTTTCTATACCATACTGTTCTCGTGTCATCCCGTTAGTTCTTATAGGGCCTGCAGATCAGCTGGGAGGAGCAGTGGCAAGCAGCAGCAGCGGTGGCAAGTAGAGGCAGTGGGCAGCAGAAGCCCATACGCATCTGCTAGGCTGCGTGAACTGTAGGTAAGCTTCTTAATCTCTGATATCCTACTCCGGTGTCTGATTTGGACTGAATTCGTGACCGTGTCATTGTCCAACACAGATCGATTGAGTGCCCGACCAGGATTTAACTTGGCTGCTATAAGATGGAGGGGTCCTCAGCCGGAATCTCCATCAATTTGCGTCCTTGGGCCATAATCTCCATCAAATTCCGTCGAAATTTGCACGAAGCGTCCAATGTCGCCACAGAGTTTGCCGGAGGAACAAGAACATTGGTCCGTCCAGTGTCGCCTGCAGCGGCTACACCAAAGGTATTTATCCCCTTGAAAGCTAATCACCTCTGTCTGCCGCGATATATACTGTTATACATGCAGTTTTCTTGCCACTTATCAGTAACCGTATTTGATGCTGCATTGGCTGGTTATTAAATCCTCAATCTGTTCCTTACAGCATAGGGTTGGATTACCTGAACTTTTCTGCATTTTTCCTCACAGTTGCTATGTCTGACGATCACACCAAATCAGACGCTGCACTTGAACACTATAAACAACAGATCAGATTTGTTGTTGTCCGGATAAATGTTCAGTCATTCCCTGTTGGAACAATCAAATCTTGATGTCGGTTCCCAATTGAGTTTCCTTCTATTTACGAACTTAGGTAAAGCCAGGTTAATGTTGTTTCCAGCCATTTGTTTTACACTCCATGTGAATACTAGAGCTTTGCTAGCTACAAACTGCTGAGCTAACAAGCAGGAGAGATAATTATTGTAGAACTCCATGCATTGGTTTTGCTGTCTTAAGTGTGTACAAAGTTCAATCAGCGTAGTGTGTATATCATTCTGATTAATTTCAGCTAATCAAGCTGATGTGAGATAACAAGGACAGATAATTATTGTAGAACTCCATGCATTGGTTTTGCTGTCTTAAGTGTGTACAAAGTTCAGTCAGCGTAGTGTGTATATCATTCTCATTAATTTCAGCTAATCAAGCTGATGCTGTAGCATTGGCCATTATTGATCTTAATTTGGCGTATTTATGCTCAAGTTAGCTGCGTGTATTCCACAGGGCCACATGAACAAGGATCATGCGGACGCTACAAAACTCATCGTGCAACACTCAACCTCTGTTAAGGCAAGTACAATATAGAGCTTACTTACGTGGTATCTGGTCATGAATGCGACTCTGCAAGATATACTAGAAAACAAGTTGTAGCTATATTAGTTTGTGAAACAGTTATACTATTTATCTTCTGTTGATTCCATACTTAAGTTTCTTTTTGTAACCAAATAACTGTAGTATTTTAGTTATTGGATTGTGTGTGCTCGGTCACAATGATATATTTAGTTGAAGATAGGAATGTTTTAGTTCAAGCATATGATAACTTGAGTGCAGCAGTAGATAAACATTCACTTACAAATTCTACTCCAAATGGACAGTAATAGTAGTACGTGGGCAGTGTAAAATGTGTTTTTGTTAGTTCAGTGAAAATTAGAGATCAACCTGATGGTACTTCATTTTTATTCTAATATGCCAAATGCTATTAAGGAAATGAAGTTTCTTCCTCGATCAAGTTATCAGTCCTTGGTTCACTCTTGCCCTTTGCGCTTGATGAGACGGGTGAGGAGGAGGAGGAGGAGGAGAGTGTGGGGGCATCTGGAGAGGAGCGAGGGGTGAGAAGATGAGAGGGAGAGAGATAAGAGGTGGGACGTGAAGGGGAGAAGAGGGGTGTGGCAGGGCCGGACCTCCTGCCCGGACAAGGCACGCGGCGGATGCGCGACGTCATTTCTTTGGTATTGTCTCCTCTCTACTGCTCCCCACCCATCCCTTCTTCCAGATCTCTTCTTCTCTCATGTACTCCCCTGCTGGTGAACACAAAGGGATGGATCTGGCCACCAGGTCACCTAACACTTTCTTTAACCTTGTTGATATATGTTGCTTTTTGGTTACTAACTGCTTATTTTTTCCAGGGACATGCTGGGCTTGCTTTCATCCTATATGCGCAAGATAGAAAAAACATCAAGTGGAGATATGGGAAAATCTGGGCTTAAGAATGGTAGGCTATTTCTTCTCGTGTATGTTGTTTACCTTGGTTGTTTATGCTTGCTAATATTTTTCTTGTATATATCTATTTGTAGGTTGAGTTGTGGATATTTTGCTCAAAGCATTCTGGAGTCAGAGGAATTAGCTCCATACACCTTGTCAATGGTGTTGCTGAACAGGATACCACATAAGTTGGGCTGGATGATGAAAATTCTGCTCAAATAAGATCTAAGCGCAAGAGTAAAGACAAATTCATGAACCTCACACCCATGAGCTCAGGTTTGTCCAACCTAAACAAAGCACAGACAACAGAGCTCGTTACCTCAACATGTGATGTTAGAGGCACGGAAAATCAACAAGTTCAATGCACAAATATGGTTGTTGATCAGCCTACATGGGCTGGGAATCTTGTGAGCAATTCTGGTGATGTTTCTACATTTCTTAGAAAGGTACCTGCTAATCTTACAGAGCAAGATTTTTGTACATATGTTTTGGTGTTATTAGTTAAGTGGGTTTTATGCTTTTACTTGGCAGCTAATTGACCAAGGAAAAGTTAGTGTTGGTGATATACAATCAGAACTGAGTCTCTCATCTGAATCGTTGGAAGCTGCTCTTGAGGTAATTTGTATTGGATTTATGTACTTTATAAACTGTTTCTCTAGGTTGCATGTACATAACTTCTTCTAAACATGATTGGGTCCGTTTTTCAATGTTCACTATTTGATTTTTTCCGATAAACATGATTGGTAAAATTTGACAGTTGTATGAAAAACATAATGGTAGAGATAGAGTTAACTCTAATTTATGATTTTGACATGTTCTGTAGTTATAAGTGATAACAAACTTATAAGTCGACTGAAGCTTAGCATAGGCATATAGCTCTGTCTATGTAGTGATGTCATAATATTTTACATGCTACACTGTTTAGGACTTAAATCCTACTACCTCTTTAACCATTTCCCTCTGAAACCTAGGTTAGAATTGTCCCCTGTTAAGTGGTTGTACCAGCTACTAAATTAGTCACGCACACATGTTCGAACTGTTTCTTGCCTCTGAATCCCAAGTTAGGATTGTCCCTTGTTAAGTATGTGCTTGTACCCGCTGCTAAATTAATGACACACTTTCATTTTGGTTGCAGAAAATTGGGGGCAAATCATGGCTGGAGCATATGTGAACTTGGCCTCCGGTCATTTATTCAGGTTTCTGGTTTTGCTTGGGAGAGTACAATGTGTTTCCCTTTGTTTATTTAAACAATCTGTATCTAATTCCTGTGAACCAGATCGTGCTTGTGAGAGTAGCATGTGTTTCCCTCAAGCATGTTGCTTGCTGGTTTTAGATTATTGATTTAGTTACATACATAGACCGTTTGGATGGTTGGCTTGCCTATATGTATAAAAGAAGGTGTGATCCATTTTATTGTTCGGTATATGTGTGTCAAGGAAATAAGACAGACAACATGTCTGTTCCCTTGGATATATGCTACCAAACATAAAATTCTTTTAGTTTGTTTGGGCGAAAGAAATTGTTGTTTGAGTTATACGTCTTAGATACCTCTGTTCACTACTTTACTGCTCTTTCCTTAATTTCGAGAGGACACAGGAGAGGGAGCTACAACGGCAGGAGAAGAATGCAACGAGGTGCGGTCTTCTGTTCGATGCCAAGGGCCTATCCGGCAGCGATTTCCTCTGTGAGTACTCCACTACATGCCTTCCGTCGAATCCTGAAGATGTTGCTAGCGTCTTGAAGGATTACTTATATTTGCTCCCTAATTTCCTGGATTATACCAAGTGAGTTGGATCATCCAGGGTTGGCGAAACTGATATTCAAATTTGTTCTGTTCTTTAGACCAGATATTAGCCCTTTCTCTCTATTTAACATATTTCAAGTTCTCATGTTACATTATAGTAAATATTCAATTCACTTCTAATTTGTAGACAGGTCATTAGCCTTTTCTCTCTATTTAACACATTTCAAGTTCTCATGTTACATCAAAAGTACGCTGGTTAGGATGTTTGCAACATGCCGTGTGTTGTAATCTTTGTCCACTGTACATGCACAGATTAAATACTTTCATTAGTACTTTTACATATTTCAAGTTCTCATTGTTCAGTTTGTTGGTTTAATAGAGAATGTTCCTGATCCTTACTTTCATAGGTACATTTAGAAGTCACAATAGAGAAGGTTCGTAGCCTTGGCTTCAAAGCTTCAAGCTCTTATAGAAATTAGAACTGAGGGCCTTTTAAAATGAGTCCTGCATAATATTGTTGTTCAGTGGGATGCAGGATTTTTATTTGTCTGATCGGCTATCCTTGGTGCTGATTTACGTACTGATTTCATCATCATATGACTACAATAAAGAAGTTGTGTGTATAAATATTTCTAACTGCTGATACTTTGCATCAGTGATTTCAATTCTGTTGGCCTCCTTAAGATTGCTTGGGAATGTGAGGCTTAAATTTTTTAACCCTGTGCAATGTGCTTCTCGGGTGTGGATTTTGTCTAACTAATTAACGGTTCTATTAATACAGATATGTCCTGGTACATTATATGGGTATTGCATCGCTTGTACTTATAGTAAGTGGATTTTTCTCATATGTTTCAATATGTGCCTGAATAATATTAATGTACACTCTTTCAATACATGGTTTACCCTTGGCCTTTGCGCCATTGGCGCAACTGGTCATCTAGTTTAATGAAAGGTAAAACAGTTTGGACAGTGAACTGTTATTTCTGCTAAGTATGTGTACAGTAAATCTACCTGAGATTAGTAAATTCCATGCCTGGGAGTTCATTTACCAAAACATGAGTGTATGAAATGGCAAGGATGGAATCTGTAGGTAGCAAGTATGAATGAAAATGCGAGTGGAAGGATCGTATCTTGTATGGACCAGTTCTTGAATGAAAGAGCTTAGTTTTGTAATAAGATTTGCTTGTTATTTTTTTTCCAGGAGGAAAGTGGGCTATACTTGTTCAGCTCAAGAGCAGGTTGATTACAGAGCAGCAGGAACCGAAGAAGGAAGAGAGTAAATGCAGAGGATGTGCGTGTGAAGTCGCATTAAGTACCTGGATGTCCTCGCATTGATGATCTTGATCATGGCTGACCGACGGCGCGAGAGGAACTATGTGGTTTTCCTTCTCCTCGTGAGCTCCGGTTAGAGAGAAGTGAAAGTGATTGTGGTGGTGGTAAGAGAGGAAGTGGGGAAGGCAGCGCTTAATTAGAGGAGCGGATGAGGCATGTATTCCAATGGTGAACAGGGTTCATGAGGCTTTGTGTCTATATGTACCACCTGTCTTGAACTCTATCTGTGTGTTGGCGCCAGCGCTACGCGCCGCCTCTCCGACTCCTCACTCCGTCCTCGTCCACGGTGGCCGCCGCCACCCTCACCTGCGCTCGTGCCTTCTTCATCTCCGGCCGCGAGCTCCACCCCGTCCAGCCTCATCTCCCCAGATCTTCTTGATTTTGATCCGGGAGCATACGGGTGCGGATCAAAGCGTTGGTGGACAGGTTCGCGAAGGAGCTGCAGGAGGCGCTAGACGCGGACATCCAGAATCGCATCATGAAGGAGCGGGAGATGCTAGCTACATCAGGAGCGCAAACACGAGGTCGCCGAGAGGGAGGCTGTTTGGAAGGCCGAGGTCTCCCACCGCGAGGTAGTAATCGAAACCCGTCCATGTCTTACTGCCGTCCCCTTTTCTGTCAGACCGATTCATCTGCGTGTTTATACCTTGGTGTTGATTCATTTGATGGTGTCGATGGCATGATGCCTTCAGTAAGGGATCAGTTGCTGAATTCTGGTGCATTCCTGGGTATTCTTGGGAGAGGAACACCTGGCGGCGTCTAGTACGTTGGTGAGCTTGACGACAACTGTTAATGGGGCAATGAGGTGAAGCTCTATGAGCACCAAGTAGACAATCTCTTTGCTATGTTTTGGCACAAAAAGCCGGACATCAACTACTACGTCTGCACAATCAACAAGACGTTTGCCAAACCAGGCCAGCGCATGGTATGCTCAAATGCAAAGCCTATTCAATGTTTACTAACTTCATAATACAGCAAATTGTATCTCCATACTGTACAACTCCTACTCTGTTCATACCACTTAACACTCACCACTTTACTCAACATACAAATAACAATTATGTTCCCTTTCTCACTGTATAGCACATACATCAACACCTGCTCTGTTCTTATTTTTCTCCTGCTACTTTTAAAATCTCTACTTTTTCTAATCTAGCTTACCATTTTTTCGTTCGTTTGTTATCTGTTCACACACTAGGCTGTACATACTCGAATCATCAATTGGACATCAGAGATATTCACTTCTCTTTGCTCTTTTTACTTGAGCATTCTAAATTATCTTCCATATCACACAACAATTTCTATCCATGTAAATAACCTGCTTGCTTTTACCAGTATTTCCAGGTTAACTATACTGAAGAGAACCTGCTCGACTACATTGATCCAAAGAATGATACACTCATGGTCAGACTTGCAGATGGCCATTTGCTCGCCAAGTGTTGCATCATGGTAGCAAGTGACAAGAGGGCCACTATAACCACCAACTGGTCTGAGTTTCGTCGTCGCGCCAATATTCGTGAAGGAGACAT